>NW_020229538.1:0-72086 GCF_003227725.1 Camponotus floridanus
CGGATGCACATTAAATTGTCGCGGGAATGAAAAGAGCGGTGTTAACATACAGTCTAAAGACAATGCGTGTTTCGCGTGGGCAGTGGTCGCCGCTCTATATCCCGCAGAAAGAAAGGTGGAACGAGAATCATCGTACCCGCCTTAGCGACAGTGCTGAATCTCCCTAGATATTGAGTTTCCAGTAACTTTAAATCAAATTAAAAAATTTGAACTCGCAAACAGTATCTCGATCAACGTGTACGGCATCGAAGACAGAACAGTATCGTCCGATACGTCTTTCGGAGCAGAAGCGAGATAAGCACGTGAATCTGCTATACGTGGAAGACGGCAACAACGTAGGACATTTCGCGTGGATAAAAAATTTATCCGGCTCGTGAGCTCGCAACTGAGCAAACACAAGGTCAAATATATCTGCGATCGGTATGTATATATTAATATAAAATAATTATATTAAATAATTTATAAAAATTGTTCTAATTTTAATTAAAAAATTTTTCTTTTACAGATGCCTGCATTATTTTAGTTCAGATGACAAGTTGCAGTCGCATACGGTCGACTGCGGGGAGATGAATGACTGCGCTATCCGGTTGCCGAGCGACAAGGACAAGTGGCTCGAGTTCAACAATTACAACAGGAAAGAGCGGCTTCCATTCGTCGTGTACGCCGACCTGGAATGCGTTCTGGCCAAAACGGGAAAACAACAAAAATTGTCAACATCACAAGTATTTAGTATAGCGTATATATGCATTGTTCGTACGATGAATCTTTATCGGCGTATCATTCGCGTCGTAGCGTCGATTGTATAGCGTGGTTCGTCGAAGATCTTAAAAATTTAGCGATTCGCGTTAAGAATATTTTAACGACCAATGTCCCATGGTTAATTTAACGTCCGAAGAGTGTGAAAAATTTTACAACGCCACTCAATGTCATATATGCGAAAAGCCGTTCGCGCAAGACGATACACGCGTTCGCGATCATTGTCATTTGACCGGGCGGTACAGAGGCCCCGCGCATTCAAATTGCAATTTAAATTACAAAGAATCTTTTTGTATTCCGATAGTTTTCCACAATTTATCCGGTTACGATTCGCATTTTATTATCGAGGAAATAGCCACAGCATTCGAAGGGAGAGTCGAGTTACTTCCGATAACGAAAGAGAAATATATTTCTTTTACAAAAAATGTCAACCTTAAAGAAGGCGATTGGAAAAATCATGTAAAATTACACTTCATCGATTCGTACAAATTTCTTACATCGACAAATTGGCATCTTATCTAGACAGAGAAAACTCAAAATTTTAAAATCGAAATTGAAAACTTATCCGCGGAAAATTTCAGTTTATTAACACGGAAAGGTGTCTTTCCGTACGAATACGTCGACTCGGTAGATAGGTTGCGAGATACGTGTTTACCACCGCGCGAATCGTTTTACAGTTCCTTGACCGGTGAAACTATATCCGAGAGCGATTACGCGCACGCCGAGAACATTTGGATGCGATTCTCCATTCGAACGCTGGGCGAATATAGCGACATGTATCTCAAAATCGACGTATTGTTATTAGCAGATATTTTCGAAAATTTTCGCGATAGCTGCATCAAAAGTTACGGACTCGACCCCGCGTATTACTATACTCTCCCCGGATACACGTGGGACGTCCATGTTAAAGCATACAAAGATCACGTTCGAGTTGCTTACAGATATCGACATGGTCATGTTTATAGAACGCGGTATACGCGGTGGTCTGAGCCAATGTTCCAACAGATACGCGCGCGCTAATAACAAGTCATGCGACAATCGTACGATCCATCGAAACCATCGTCTACTTGATGTATTTTGACGTTAATAATTTATACGGATGGGCAATGTGTCAACGTTGCCTTACGCCGATTTTCGATGGGTCGACGACGCGTCGAATTTTAACGTATCATCTATAGCGTTAGATTCGCTTACGGGGTATATCCTCGAAGTCGATCTCGAGTACCCGCAACATCTTCACGATACGCACACCGACCTACCGTTTTGCCCGACGCGCGACAAGCCGCCAGGTAAGCGGGAATTCAAACTGCTGCAACGTTATACGATAAGAAGCGTTACGTGATACACTACCATAACCTACAGCAGTGTACGCGTCACGGTCTTCGTGTGACAAAAATACATAGAATTTTACAGTTTTCTCAATCTCCATGCCTTCGAAATTACATAGAATTAAATACACATTTCAGAACACTCGCGAAAAACGATTTCGAAAAAATTTATACAAATTAATAATAATGCTGTGTTTGGTAAAACGATGGAAAATGTGCGGAATCGTGTCGATGTAAAATTATTAACAAAATGGGACGGTCGGTTTGGCGCGGAAGCGGTGATCGCGAAACCGAATTTCCACAGCAGAAGCGTTTTTTCGGAAAATCTGATTGCGGTAGAATTGCGTAAACTCGAGGTGAAATTTTACAAACCGATTTACGTGGGTATGTGCATACTCGACATATCCAAGACGTGTCTGTACGAATTTCATCACGAGTACATATTTCCTCTGTATCGCGACAAATGTAAGATCATGTACACCGATACGGACAGTCTCGTATATCACATTGAGTGCGCGGATGTCTATGAGAACATGAAGCGCGATATCGCAGATTTGACCGAGCGATTATGCGATGGACAATGCGTACGATATACCGCTTGTAAATAAAAAAGTGCCGGAGGAGTTTGATAAGATGAAAATAAAATTGATGAAGGATGAAAATAACGGCGCGATAATGACCGAATTCATCGGCTCAGGGCAAAGATGTACGCGTTACGAGTGGACGGAAAGAAAGACACGAAGAAAGGCAAAGGCGTCAAAAGTAATGTCGTAGCGCGTAATATAACCTTCGAAGATTACACGCGGTGTTTAAACGAAGAGATCGAAATGACGCGACAACAGTCGTGTATAAGATCGAAATTGCACAAAGTGTATACCGTCCGCGAGACGAAAATTGCTCTGAGTCCGTACGATGACAAGCGATATATCGTACCTGATTCGACTAACACGTTACCATGGGGACATTATAGGATACCTTTGTAAATACATGTATATATTTTATTTATTACTGTATATATTTTGTATTTCATATAGTTTTATATAATACACATCTTACACATTTATATTTCATATATTTTATGTAACGCATATCTTACATACTTATATTAAGAATATATATATATAGTATTATTGAAAGAAATATTAATAAACACTGTATAAATTAAATCATATTGTCCTTATGTATCCAAGAGTTGTGCGAATTGTCAAATCCTAGCCATTTCACGTAAACCTCGTCACCTCTCCTGCGCAGTATTTTCTCCACGAGATATACGTCGGATAATTCGCGCGATGCAACTCGTGCTGTAGAACGCTCCAGCGATAGGTTTTTTGCGATAATCCTCGAGTAGATAACTTACGGGATTAGTATGCTGCACTTTTACAATTTTAAACACCTCGGTTGTCCAATTTGGCGTGTAACCCTTCTCGAAAACTGTCTTGTACTTGCTAACCTAACCATCACCTATTTGAATTTCGCCGGACCCGCGATATTTACACGGTTGTATACAGTAGCCAAGAGTCTCTCGGCGATCGCGGGGGTAACGTCGACGGGTCGCATACCGATCGTTCGATGCTTGCGCGCGTTGTAATCCGATACGAGTCCCGGCAACGCCTTGACCCACTTGTAAGATCCGTTCAGCGTAAACATCTTCCACATGTCGTCTTTTAGCGTGCGATTAAATCGCTCGACGATCGATGCCTTCAATACCAAATACGTAAAATATGATTTATGCCGTGTTTTCGCATGAGCCGTTGCACGTCGCGTTATAAAATTCCTTCCCCATGTCGGTCTGTATGTTTTTCGGACACCTCTCGCTATCTCGAATTATCTCGGCGATAGCGTCAGCTGTCTCGCTTCTGCCTTTACTCTTGAGCGATACGGCCCACGCGTGCTTGCTCAACGCATCGATGACTGTGAGTATGTAGTTGTAACCTCTGTTGAAACGAGAGTACGGACGCATCTCGACAATGTCGGCTTGCCACAGATCATCGTATCCCCGCACTATTACGTGTCTTCGGGGGGAAATTTTTTCTCGCCGGTGCGTGCAGTTCGTTCACCAACTGCCGTTTCTCTAAACTATGTTGTTTCTTCGCTTCCCCGGTTATTCCCGATCGTCGGTCCATCGTTGTTTCGATTCGTCGATCGAATTAGCCGTTCAATAGCCGTTCGTAGCCGTTCAATAGCCGTTCAATAGCCGTTCGATTACCGTTGCTGACCCGTTCGATTGCCGTTTATAGCCGTTCAATAGCCGTTCAATAACCGTTCACTGCCGTTCGATTGTCGTTGCTGATCCGCTCAATTGCCGTTTATAGCCGTTCCTTAGCCGTTCAATTGCCGTTCACTGCCGTTCTTGATCCCTTTGTTGGCGCGATTGACCCTGTTGATAGTCGTTTTTAAGCAGTCCGTAGCCTCGTTCGCAGTCGTTTCTGACCCGTTCGTAGCCTCGTTGACAATCGTTTTTGACTCGTTCGTAGCCGTTGTGGACTTGTATGCCGCCTCGTATGTAGCCGTTCCTGACGTGTTCATAGCCTTGTTCGCAGCCGTCCTTGAGGTGCCCGTAGCCTGTTCGCAGCTGTTCTTGAATTGTTCGTAGCCTCGTTCGAGACCGTTTCCTCTTCGATCACTGCCACTCATTATAGCTCGATAATCGTCGGATAATCGTACGTAGCCGTTCGGTAAACCTTTCTAGATGTTTAATAATTGTACAATAGCCGCTCCTAAGCCGTTCACTATAGCATTACAGGTTGATAGCCGTTTCAGAATTAGCGTTAATTGTACGACGAAGCTCGTTTATCGCAGTCTGTAAAGCTCGCACGTCCTTTTCGAACGCAGTCAGCTTCTCGTCTGATTCTTTCTGTTGATTCTTCAACGTTTTAACGCATTCTTCCACGTACAGTTTGTTGACTGCATCGGTATCAGCCACAGGTTGCGCTACACGGCGAATCTTGCGCGACCTCGCGTCATAGTCCGTTGCGACGCGACACAGAGCGTTTTGACGCAAGTAACTCGTCACCAATTTACCTCAATGATCGCTCGTGCTGATTTCTTCGTTTCTCCGTTCGAATAATCCAAATTTGTTGATAGGCATTTTCGATGCTAGTGACGTCGATCGACTGATTAGTTTCGTCGAGACACCGTTTAATTTATAATAAGGCCGGCTTCGCGAAGTTTCTCTATGATCGACATGATCTCGTTGTCGTGAGCGTTGTGGCCAGCTCGACGCGAAGCATCGAGCAGTCGCAGGCGATCCACTAGCTCGTTGGGATCGTCCCAGTGCACGTAATCGATCTTATTGCCGGTTAGCGTCATCGCGCGAGGCGTGAATACTCCTGTTCCTGTTTTTTTCTTTCTCGATTCGAACGACATCAACGGCGCGATTATTTGTTTATACTTGTATCCCTTGTTGCTCTTTAATTGACCTTGCGCATTATATCGACGTTTATGCGCACTCGTCGCCATCAATATGCTCTTATATTTTTGCGCATCATCCTCAGTGTATACGGCGTCATTGGGAATTCTCATGAAGATCAACTCGTATAATCCCGGTGTACCGATGTATCTCACATTGTCTATGATTATAAGTCATCTTTGTCAATGCCGAATCGTTTGTTACCGAGACGCATTCCATTCTCGTCGAAATAGACGCCGTACACATGATCGATCGCGTTTTTTTTTTCTTTCGTCACCTCTAAGAAGAGCGCCCATGTATTTTTGCCCCAATGGTCCCAAGTTCTCTCGTAACACTTCTTGACCTTCCGACGTTTGTAACATGTTTCGAACGGATGTTTCGGGCGGATTACCCGTGGTTTCGAAAACGTCTTCGATCGCGAGTGATTTGGGTATCGCGGGTTGCGCGATTCTCGGCGCGAACGGTGTAGAGGTTATCGGCGGTTCATCCGATAAAGTCTCCGATAGATCGGATATACGCGACATCGATAAACGTTTCGCCTTCACCGATCATTACCTCTTTTTCGGTGTCGCATCCTTCTCCTTCTCCTCCTTGTATCGCTTGATGGGTAACGTTTTAATTATTGCGTCAGCGTTACTCTCCGGCTCTTTTTTCACCACGATTGCGCTAGAGTTGTCGACGATCTTTTGCAGCGGCTCGATAATATGTCTAAAATGGGTCTTGACCGCGATATCTTCGTCGATCTTACCGGTCTTCAAAGCGCGATGTTTCTTGCGGATCGATTCGCTCGTTTTCTCAATCTCCCGCGCAATCTTTTCACGCTCGCGAATATTATCGTTTCCAGCCATATTGACGGAACGTCAAGCGTTTCACCCTTCTCGATGGAATGTCGACAGCGACTAATCGTTTCGAGGTATCGCGAACACATTAAATCCTTTTCTGTATCGCCCGTTCGTAAGCGCGCTGTCCTTATCAATCACTAGGAATCCATACTTTTGCTGCCAACAAGTACGGCATAATTCACTGAAATCCTCGTACGACATGTCGGTATTCACGTGATCGTTGTACACGTGTTTCAAATTTGTACCGTCCTGTTTGAACAAGATCAGCAGGTTCGCGTTGTCGCATATAAGATGTTTTGGTATTCTCGCGTACGTCTGACAAAGATAGAAGCAGTCGACGTTCGAGTGACGACCCATTGAGAAGTACTCTCTTATCGTATCTTGCTTGTCGCACGCCACGTCATCGAAGACAAAAATCGAGTTTGGACATGCCTCACTCGGTGGAATGACGTCACTGTTATTCGAGAACGTAAAGTAGCCGATTTCGTCGATCGGCGTCAATAAATTCTCCAGATATCGATATTTTGGCTGTTGCAGCGACTTCGAGTACACGTACACGTTCTCGAAACGTACACCGTGTGGACTTTCCAGTAGACTTATCAAAACGTTGGTTTTACCACAATTCGAGAGACCGCAAACGATCGCGCGTATAGTAGTCGGTAACATCGTACCGTGTCTGCGCATCTCCGCGTTGTCACCCATTGATCGTAATCTATCATCGCAATTCGTCACGTGTATCGTCAAAGGCTGTCGTACGAACCGCATGTTTTCTGTTTCGAACCAATTTTGCGAATGATCGCGAGAGGGAGACCTATTTATAGAGGTATCTCGATTTGAAACCGCTCAGTATCAAAAATGTTTCTCCTTCTGTCGGACGAGAGAGACATTCTCGGGCTTACCGCCAAACAACTGCAGTATATCCCGAAGATTCTTTTACTGCAAAATTTCGGTGATTACGTGGAACGATTGTGAGACAAGCTTCCAGAATATATAAAGGCTGATCCTGAGGTTCGACAATATCGTTCGTGCATGCGACATTACAACCAGCCGTGGCAGCGAACGCACATTGACGGTCCGCCTCCGTTGATAAAAGATTGCTACGTATGTCAGCGAGAATCGTAAGAGGCAGCGGTCTCTTAAATCGTGCGATAAACGCGCTTCCGATCGAATTCCATATTCCCGATCGGCTATTAGTTTTGCGGTCCAGGCACGCGGTTGCGGAAACGATTAGCCAGAGGCGATCGAGGTATAAATTTATTGAACGCGGCATGTCGCGAACACGATATAGCGTACTCTCGGAGCAGCGATCTCACCGAGAGACACGCGGCTGATAGGATACTCGCCGAGAAAGCGCGAAATCGTATCGGTGCGAGAGATTCGACTCTCGCTGAGAGAGCCGCCGCCACAGCTGTCTGGGCGGCGATGAAAGCCAAGACGAAGCTCGGTATGGGCCTGAAGAGGACGAAGACGAAGAAGAAGAAAACTGCGAAGAAACGGATACTTCCGGTAGCGAAATGCGGCGGCGTATTGCCGATTCTACCAATGCTGGGTGCGCTCGGATTCCTGACTGGCGGAGCGGCGGGTGTAGCGAAGGTGGTGAACGACGGAAAAGCCGCGCAACGTCAAATGCAAGAGATGCTACGTCACAATCGCGCCATGAAAGGTCGCGGATTATATCTCGCTCCTTACAAACATGGACGAGGAGTCTCAACGAGAAGAAGAAAAAAAAACGTCAAAGAGACGTTAAAAATGCGGCAGGGCGCAACTACCAACGTACAATTGCTATAACTGGCGAAACGTATGCGCATTCCGTATTTTAGAGGTGTTTTCATGCGCGACTCTTTACCGATCGGTATTTATCAAAACGAGAACGGCATCGTAAATTTAGATAGTGTCGAAGGACCGGGTACTCATTGGGTAGCGTATGCAAAGAGGGGGAATCGCGTTATATATTTCGATAGTTTCGGCAATCTTCGACCGCCCAAGGAACTTGTACGATATTTCGAACGAAACGTAACTAAGATACAATACAATCACACGCCTGTTCAAACTTACGATCAGAGCATCTGCGGACAATTGTGCTTGCAGTTTCTTTGAACGGTCAATGCGTGCGAATTTAAAGATGGATATCGCACTATTTAACTCAGTATTCATTAAACAGTTTCGTCGACATGTCTATGACATTCACGTTGACTGGGAAGAGTAGCGTTCTCGCGGCAAACTTTTTTCCCTCTGTAGATTTGAGCGACTATGAATACGAACTCGGTCTAACGGATTTTGAGACTTATCACACGGTACCGAACATGAATTCCTCGAATAATAAATTTTACTTTGGCAAAGACGACGCGGAAATTACGATTCCCGAAGGATCGTACGAGTTGCGAGATATACATGAATTTTTGAAACGGGCAATTTCACGGAAACATCGCGATAAGAAATACATTGACGATGGTGACTATGAAGATGGCGAATATCCGATAGTGCTCCGCGTTAATTACAATACGATGAGAAGCGAGATCAAATGCGCATACAGATTAAACTTTAGCAAACCCGACAACATTGGATCGCTGCTAGGATTCTCGAATCGTATTCTCGAGCCGGGAAAATGGTACGAATCGAACATGCCGATTAACATTATCAACGTTAATATTATCCGCGTAGAATGTAACGTGACCGCGGGCGCGTACAACAACGGAAAACTCGTTCATACGATACACGAATTTTCACCGAGGGTACCGCCGGGATATAAGATATCGGAAACGCTGGCGCAGATCATTTACCTGCCGATCATCGCGCGGAGCATTACGGATTTAACGTTACGCGTTGTCGATCAGAACGGACGATTGGTCGATTTTCGAAGAGAAGAGATCACCGTAAGATAGCACGTACGACGGTTGCGGCGATAACGTACGTACGTATGCGACGTATGAGATGCTCGTGTTGAACGGATCGAAAGACGCGAGAGATAACGCAATCTTTACGAAATCAGCGACACCAACATCAACGTCGACGTTCGCTAATATCCAATCATCCGAGAAAAAGAAACTCAGCGCATCGATCGTTGCGTTTTTGCAATCTTTGGGATTCGCGGTGCGAAACAGCTGAACGATGACAGACATTCTCAACATCGGTGACGAACCTATCTTTGACGATCGTATCGTCAAGGTTGAGACTCACACGTACAACCCGTTCGCCAATACAACGTTCGGACACAATGACGAGATAAGAATACCCATACAACAACAGGATCTGTATACGCTGCCGCACGAGAGTTTCCTATACATCGAGGGACAACTAACGAAACACAGACCAGCAGTTGAAGGAGAAAGTGAATTGGCACTGGAAAATAACTGCGTCGCATTCATATTCGACGAGATTCGATACGAACTCGACGGTGTTGAGATTGATCGCAATAGAAACGTAGGAATAACTACTACGCTCAAAAACTATGTATCATCCGATAGAAGCGTGATTA
This sequence comes from Camponotus floridanus, assembly GCF_003227725.1. NCBI lineage: Eukaryota > Metazoa > Arthropoda > Insecta > Hymenoptera > Formicidae > Camponotus > Camponotus floridanus. The sequence continues at coordinate 9,811 of NW_020229538.1, forward strand.
TGAAAAACGCCGGCTGGGAACCGTCGACCAACGCGAATGGACATTTCAATTTTTGCGTATCGCTCTACATGTTGCTGGGATTTTGCAAGGATTACAGACGCGTGGTGATTAACGCTCGTCACGAATTGATCTTGATACGATCGCGCAACGACGACAATTGTGTTTGGAAATTCGGCGCAGGAGCCTGAGCTCGACATATTCAAGATACAATGGCGAATGCCTCACGTGCTGTTGAGCGAAATCAAAAAGTTGTCGATGCTCCGTGCTCTGGAAAGCGGACGATATCTCAGCATGACTTTTCGCTCGTGGGATCTGTACGAGTATCCGCTATTGCAGCTTACGATCAAGCATTCGTGGACCATTAAGACCGTGACTCAGCTGGAGAAACCACGATACGTTGTCTTCGCTCTGCAGACAGGTCGGAAGAATGTCATGTCTAAGGATGCGAGTGAATTCGACCACTGCAAATTGATCAACGTTAAACTTTATCTGAATTCGGAATATTATCCGTACGACGATATGAATCTGGATTTCGATAAAAACAGATATTTCATTCTGTACGACATGTATATGCGCTTCTGCAAGAATTATTACGGATACGAGTATCTCGAGCCGAGTCTCTCCGTCGGGATGTTTCAACTTTACGGTCCGTTCGTGATTATCGATTGTTCTCGACAAAACGAATCGGTCAAGAGCGCGACCGTGAATGTGAGATTGGAATTCGAGTGTAAGGAGAACGTACCGCCGAATACCACTGCGTACTGTCTCATCATACACGATCGCGTGATCCAGTACAATTCGTTGACCAACGTTGTACGCAAAATCACCTAAGTGTTTGTGACACAAGAATGAGGGGGAAGAGGAGCATGATATAAATCAAAGTCTTGCGAGATGGTTTTAGAGTTTTGTCGTTCCTCTCGACTGACGTATCGAAGAGAGAGAGAGATCTCGTCATGTCCGTACCAACATTTGTGGATCTGCAAGGATTTATCGTTGGGAAAAATTTTGTCGTGAAGGAAGCGGCAGTCTTGAGAAAGGGATACGTTCTATCGCATTACTTTTTCGCAAGTCCCGTACCGTGGAGCGTGCTTACAAAATCTGAGCGATGTCAAGTCTCATGGTTGATTAGAAATCATCACGGATTACAATGGGAAGACGGAAACGTTCCGTATGGCTTGGCTCAGCGTGCGATTACAACAGCTGTCGTTGGTACGATACATGAAGAAGAAGAAGAAGAAGAATCGTCTGTCGTATACATCAAAGGACTTGAAAAGCGAAAATGGCTGGCCGATATTTACTAGACGATGCGGTGAACGGCTATATTATTGAAACCTTGGATGCGGATTACGAAGATATCGATGCTCTAAATAAATTAGACGATACGAATAGTATGCGATGCGGAAAACATGTTAAGAATTGCGCATTACAAAATGTATTCAAAATATTTAACTGGTGGTCGCGACGCCAGAAGGAATTGCGAGAAAAATAAAATATGTAAACATTAATATGCGTTATCTCTTATTTCCCCACCCTAATCCTTTGCTTGCGTTTTTAAGAATTCTTTTGTTCGAGCGCCGCCTCCCTCTTATCCTAAATTCCAATGCGTTAGAAGCATTGATCACCCACCACTACATTATACTTTTGGTAGATGAGCGTCGGGTATAACCGATTAATTCCTGTACGATCAGTGTCGCGTTAACCGCTCGTGGATTCACTTTTCATAACCTCTCAGAGAAATGTACTACGTTGAAAGAAGCAGCAGCGGCATCGGAAGACACGTGAATAATTACGTGCCGAGTCGTGATAAAACTCCATCGTTTGAGAACAAATACGACGAGTAAGTTTCGTTTAACATTTTTTTCTATTTTTCTATTTTTACAAATTGTATTATTAGTATTACTTAATTTTAATTTTTCCCGTAGCATTTCGTCGGAGCGTTGTGCGGTTCGTATACTAGGCAGACGATATGCATTGACAGCTACGGAATTCAAATTCCTCGAAATCGGTATCAACGTGGGTCTGCCGAGTTACGTGGAGATTGTCATAGGAGATCATCGGGGAAAGGGACTGATATTATCTCTCGAAACGTGGAAGGGACTCTGCGAGCAACGTCGCAATATTCTAAATCTCCTTCGGAACGACTCTCATGACATCTATAATTTTATAAGCGTTGGACCGCTAACAGTGCGAGTTCGTACGATTAACGATGCCAAACTCATAAGTCTCGAATCTTCGAACGTATGCATGATGATGGTCGAATCGACGTTACACCGTATGTTCGATCTCGATGATTGCATAGATGTAACTTTTGATTGATTGAATAAAGTGACCGAGACAGTCGATATCAAATTTACGCAATTCTCCAATATCGCGTCCACTGTAACGGATCCTAAAGAAGTATCAAATGTAATACGCGCGAGTGACGCTTTCAACAAGCATCAACTCGTCGATTGCGAGCTGGCGGCTTTAGCTTTTAGTCCATATAATATGTAAGACAAAAAATATATAAAAACTTGAATAAAGAGTTTTAAGTTTACTATATCATGGTGTACTTTCTTTGTGTTTGCCCATCCCAGTTTTCATGCATAGCTCCTCGCGAGAGAGAGTTATCATGAGAGAGCGAACACTAGGAAAGAAAGAGGATAAGGATACGTCGAACGAAAAAAATCTAGAATTACTTATATCGGGGTGAGGGGTATACCGCGAAAGTGCTGATATACGAGCGGTGGAAGCAAGGGTACAAAGCAGCCAAACATCGGCGCTGATACGTTAAAAATTCTTCCGAGAAAAAATCGTGAAAGACGATTCTGAGGTACTATTTGTTTATATTGTTTATCAACCGGGCATGCGACACAATATTGCTTATACTTTCAATAAATATATGGGACCGCGCGTACTTTTTACGAGGCGTTTACGACAATATGGCGATAATGTCACATCTCTATTATACGATCTCGTTTCGAGATCTCGCTGCCTTGTCAGAAAGAGTTTGGCAGTGCGCGAGTCGAGAAATCGAAAGTGAAGAAATCGAAAGTGAAGAAGTGAATATTTTTTCATATTACAACAATGGAGCTGCAAACACGTATAGACGAATGGAGGTGCATAATCACCCTTTTCCGAGATGACAACAATAGTGCTATTGAAAAATCGAACACTAAACAGATATCGATAACACAATATGTGCGCGATCGAGAATTAGGCATACGAGGTATGCGTAAGCAACGTTTCGTCAGACAAGCCGAGGTTAATATGTACGAGAATGGGTATATCGAATGGCCTGATCATGTACAACTGAAAATTTTTCGTGAAATTCGGAAGACACACTTCTCAATTGATGTATACGATGATGATGATTACTCTTATTTCGGCAGTAAACGTAAAATTATTCGAATCATAGACTCAGAAGATGGTTGGCAATACCAATGTATTAGACGCTATAATTGCGATCAAATATTTGAATACGAGAACCATGTTTATATATATAAAAATGTCGATTACAGTTGGGTAGATAGGTGTATCAATGACTGCACATACACGCCGTGTATAAATATACGTATCCCAACGGGCATAAACCAAACATATATAGATTTAATAATCTGGAATGATTTTTATCATAATATTGAATATGATGATTTTAGAAAATGCATTGCTGGTAATCATCATAAATTATTATATATAACGCGGTATTATACACAATGTCAATCTCGTAAATGCAAATGTCCACCTGAAATTATATACAAAAAGTGTGCATATCAAAAGAAAAAGCAACAGGAAAAGAATGTACAGGTAACGGATAATTTTTGCTAATATAATTACGAAATTAATTTAAAATGTTCAAGTAATTATTTTTGGGTGATTTTTTTGTAGGAGAATGTTTCAGGAGAGATGAAAAATCTGAATGGAGATCAGAATGGAGAACAAAATAATCTGAATGGAGATCTAAGTAGAAATCATAATGACGATTGTTATGTAAATTTTGATGAGCTATGGGCATTGTATAATATAACGGATTAAATTTTATATTTTATATTTTTTCTTATTATTTTATACTTATTATTTTATTAGTTATACACATTTTATTAAATCTTATACTTTCATTTAAAAAAAAATGTGATTATTTACAAACCTCTTCTTGCGTTCCCATCCCTGCGCTAGTTATAAGTATCGTTTTCTCATGCGTTCTCCTCGCGCCATCACTCCCTCTTCCTCGCACGCGTTGTTCTCGCACGCGATGCATTTCAAAGAAATGCTGATGTTTATATTATTTATCAACAGGGCATGCGACACAATATTGCTTATACTTTCGATAAATATATGACCGCGCGTACTTTTTACGAGGCGTTTACGACGATATGGTGATAATGTCATATCTCTATTATACGATCATAATCTCAATTCAAAAAATGCTGATGTTTATATTATTTATAAACCGAACATGTTCGTACGCAATACTGTTTATCAACCGGGCATGTAATATAATGTATTGACCTGGATCCATCTTCTTTCTCGCCACGGGTCGCTCCTGTCTTAGAACTAAGAGACGAATGGTTTGCTAATTTGTCTTCTTCGACTATACCGCACGAAGTTCAATTGTTACTACAATTGGGAGAGAAATTTTGTTTACCGGTTATTAACAAAGAAAGAACGACCGTCGAATTATTAAAGAATGTGGAGTATAGCATTGACAAGCTGCCCGCGGATCGTACGACGGTGAGAAACAGATCCTTTCCTTTATAAACACCTTCCATAATTCCACTTCACAGTTGTCTCCAGTCGATAAAATTATTTTAAAATCCTTTAACGCTGTAAAAAAATTCACTAAAGATAATTCACTAAAGATAAATATTTTGTTTACGAGGGCTGATAAAGGCAACATGATAGTCGCGTTGGATAAAAATAGCTATTTTGCTGATATGTCTAGTTTGTTAGCGGATGAAGACACGTATAAAGTAGTTAATAAGAACCCGATTAATAAATTGATTAGCAGTTTACACGAACTGCTGGCGAGGTGGAGAGCTCGTGATTATATTTCTGTTGCGAAGTATAGATCGTTGAATTGTACAGACGGCGTTTTACCGAGAGCTTATGGGCTGCCGAAAATTCGTAAGAAAAATAACCCGTTACGCTTAATAGTCTCATCTAAGAACACACCGCTTTATGGTCTCGCTAAATTTTTACATGACATCATTTATAATTCTATTCCGAGACCTGATAGCCAAATTATTAATAGTGCGCAGGTAGTCGAGAAACTTAATGGCAAACGTATTGTGGGCGATACAAAATTAATTTCGTTAGATGTCGTCTCACTATTCACCAACATACCTTTGGATATGGTCATTAATAGTTTGTCTGATAGATGGGACTATATAGGAATTAATTGCCGGATACCTCGCGATGAATTTCTATTGGCAGTTCGCCTTATCTTGAATTCTACTTTTTTTATGTTTAATGATGTTTACTATCAACAAACATTTGGCACGCCCATGGGCTCTCCTCTCTCCCCGATTATCGTTGAGATCACGCTTCAAGATTTGGAGTCAAGGGCTATCGCGGCTCTACCTATGGATCTTCCCTTTTATTTTAGATTTGTTGACGACATCGTGTTGGCGGCTCTCTCCTCGATGCTCAATATTGTTTTGAACACTTTTAACTCGTTCCACACAAGGTTGCAATTCACTGTTGAGGAGGGTGTCGACAACCGTTTGAATTTTCTTGACATCACAATTATTTTAGAGAATGGATATATTGAATTTAATTGGTTTCATAAACCAACTTTCTCGGGAAGGTACCTCCACTTTGAGTCGCGACACCTCCTTTGCCAGAAAAAAGGCACAATCATCGGTCTAACAGATAAAGTTTTTTGGCTTTCTCATCCTATGTTTCATAAAGAAAATCTCGAAATTGTTGTCAACATCCTTCTAAACAATGGATATCCGCTCTCTCTTATCTTTCGCACAATTGCCGATCGGCTTAATATCCTATTTCATAGACTTAAGAACAAACATGACAACGCTTCGAATGATGTTGAGAGTGTGATTGACGCTGAGGTTGGAGGAAGCAAGATCACATATTTTAATGTCCCATACGTGAAGAACATATCAGAACGTTTCCGATACTGCATTAGAGATCTTGATGTTAGGCTTTCTTACACCGGAATAAACAATTTGCGCAGATTCATTAAAGTCGGCAAGGACGATTTACGGAAGGATTGGCGTAATAATATAGTGTACAAAATTAATTGCACAGATTGCGACGCCTCTTACGTGGGACAAACGGGTCGCCTGTTAAGGACGAGGATCAAAGAACATAGAAGGAATCTTACGTCCGTCATTGCCGAACATAGAGCGCTTAATCACACTTTCGATTTCGACGATGTTGAGATTTTGGATGAAGAAATGCTTTTAGGAAAAAGACTAATATCCGAAATGATTCATATTAAGCGCCAAAAGAAATCGTTGAACCTCCAAAGCGACACTTTAAAATTGAATACTTCGTGTCTGTCGATTATTGAAAACATGCCAAAAATGTAACGGGTTGTTTTTCTATTTGACTGGCTTTGTCCTCGTTATATTTAGTTTGTTATTGCCGACCACACTATGACATGATTACCGTTACCGTTCAAATTCGACCCTTTCGACTGTTACCGTATCGATTATTTCGTCTCGTTTTTGCTGATTCGTCTTTTGTCTGAGTGAGTGGCCTTTGACTAACGTTAATGAATTTCTCTCGCTTTTAAGACATGTGACTAGTTTTGATTATATATATTTTGTCAGTGCATCGCTCTTCGCGCTTTGTACCGCTGAGAGGGCTTTTGCATCGTGCTTTCTCGGATGGATCAGCCTTGACGAAGTCGTGTCGCTCTTATAGATCATGCATTCATGTGACTATGCTTTCTCCTCTCTTTTGTATTTTACCGATTTTGCTTTTCTATTTTGTTCTCATTTGATTTATGTATTTTTTCTTTGTTTTTATTAGAATCACTGAAGAAGGCTCGAATTGAGTCCGAAACGTTTGGAATAAAGCGAATGGATCGTTAAAATTGAATTGCTGCTTTGGAAATTATTTTATCCACGCCCCACAACTGCGTTGGCTCTTTATTGCCTTTCATTATTCATTTAGTTATGTAATATAATATTGCCATAAAACATCTAACACGCGCCGCCGCCGAAATCCCCTCCGTCCTGCGTGACATTCCCCCGCGCCACCGTAATCTCCCGCGCGCCTCACCCCCCTGAGAGGACCTGGGTTAGAACCCGCCCCTTACTCCTACTAAGAACATTTGTCTTTAGTACACTCAGATATATGCGGTCCTATAAATGTAGAATCTGCAGGTGGTGCGAGATATTTCGTAACATTTATTGATGACTATTCGAGATATACAGTAACCGTAATGCTTAGAAATCGATCTGATGTACTTCAAGCTTTCAAAGACTATAAACGGAAAGTGAAAAATCTAACAAACAGGCGTATAAAGAAACTCCGTACAGACAACGGTAAAGAGTATGTATCTAAAGAATTTAATGACTTTCTTAGGGAAGAAGGTATTACGCGTCAGTTAAGTGTTGAGTATACCCCACAACAAAATGGAGTTGCAGAACGCGTCAATCGCACACTCGTAGAAATGGCAAGGTGTATTATGCTGCAAGCAAATCTCCCGAAGTCAATGTGGGCTGAGGCTGTAAATACAGCGACGTACCTGAGAAACATATGCGCGATGAAGAGCCTAAATGGAATAACGCCGATTGAAGCATGGTTACAGAAGGAACCGTACGTTGGTTTTCTTAGAACTATTGGAAGTAAAGTCATCATGCTCAACAAGGGACAATCACGAGGAAAGTTTCAACTTAAAGGTGACGAGTATATTCTGGTGGGCTACTCAGAAGAATCTAAGGCCTATCATCTTTGGAACCAGGCCAGGTACAAAAAAGGTCATTAAAGCACGCGACGTAAAGTTTTTCGAAGACATTGATTGTGCACGCGATTTGTCAAAAGGAACTTGTGACTTGCCCTGTTTAACCATAGACACACCATGTGACAATGACTCATTAAGCGAAAAAAATGAAGATGAAAATGAAAATGAAGATGCAATTGATAAAAGCGATACCGAGAGTAATGATCCAGAAGAGGCGACAAGCAGAGAGACGAGTCAAACGCGAAATCATGGAAGAGGTCCTACTCTTTTGAAAACGGGAAAGCCCGGAAGACCACGTAAGGTATATCAACCTAGAGGAAGTTCATATCCAGACTCAAGATGTGCGTCTGAGATTCCAGAAAGACTCGACAAAGAATCATGACTAGCTGCTATGAAACAAGAGTACAATACGTTACAAGAAAATAAAACATGGGTCCTTGTACCTCGACCCAACAAAAAAGTTTTATCTAATCGATGGGTGTTTAAAACTAAAATAAATCAAAACGGAGAAATCAAAAAATACAAAGCTAGATTAGTAGCTCGAAGCCATGTACAAGAACAAGGAATTGATTTTCAAGAAGTCTTTGCTCCAGTCGCAAGATACGAAACAATACGTGCGCTGTTGGCTGCATCGGTGAACGACGAAATGCACGTACATCAAATGGATGTCATTTCGGCTTATGTACAAGGCGAACTACATGAAGAGGTATTTATGGAACAGCCGGAAATGTTTGTAAAAAGCGACGAGGAAGATAAAGTTTGTAAATTGCTCAAACCGCTGTATGGATTAAAACAATCAGGTCGAGAGTGGTATAAAAAACTTGATGCGTTTGATAGTTTTATCACTGAGAATAATGGAAAACGTACTTTAGCGGATCCTTGCGTTTATGTATTTGGCGAAGCGGAAAAACGTGTTATTCTAGTTATCTATGTAGACGATTTGATTTTAGCTTCGAAAGATATAGAGATGCTTAAGAACGTAAAGGCAAAATTAAAGAAATCGTTTAAAATGACTGACCTTGGTAGAATAAGTAATATTCTTGGTATGAAAGTACAACGCGAAGGTGAAACGGGAAAAATACGTTTGTCACAACAAAAATATGTCAATTAGTTGTTAGAAAAATTTAGTATGCAAAATTCTAAGGAAGTATCCACGCCGATTGAATCAAATTTAAAAATCTCGAAAGAAATGTGTCCACAAACTGAAAGCGAAAGAAATGAAGAAATGAAATGAAAATGAAAGAAATGGCTAAACGACCTTATAGAGAGTTAGTAGGAGGTTTAATATATTTAGCTAATGCCACGCGGCCGGATATAGCGTTTGCTGCTAGTGTATTAAGTTGTTTCTGTTCGAATCCAGGCTACGAGCACTGGCTTATTGCGAAACGTATATTAAAATACTTAAAAGCTACTGCACATTATGGAATTACTTATGTAAAAGATGACGAAAATTTAAAAGCCTATTCCGATTCCGATTGGGCAGGTTGATATTGATGATCGTAAATCGCGATCGGGAAACATTCTATTCTTATGTGGTGCTCCAATAAGTTGGAAGTCAATAAAACAAGCGTCTGTATCTTTATCTACGATGGAAGCAGAGTATACTGCACTTTCTGAAATTTCTCGTGAAATTATTTATATAAAACGAATTCTAGAACATATGGGCTTTGAGAAATATGTAACTACGCCAATTAATGTATTCTGTGATAATCAAAGCGCCATTGAGTTATCAAAGAATGCAGTATGCCATAAGCGAAGTAAACATATAGATATAAGTTTGCATTTTACGCGATAATTAGTTGAAGAAAAGGAAATTGTGATTCATTATCTGCAAACAGATTTAATGCCAGCGGATATACTTACCAAAGCGTTACCAAAATGTAAGCATTTACGTTGTGTAGAAATGTTAGGATTGAACCGCTTAGAAACATAAGTTAACAGTTATTTTATCGCGCATATCGATAGAAGGGGTGTTGAAAATCGCGCCTTATTTTCATATTGTATCGAGTATGCGCTGCCATAATTTATGTAGATGTCATCGTATGGTCATTCCTTACACAGGATGTTCTCTATTAAGTTAGTTGTCTATGCAACGCCGTAAAGAAAGCATCGAGTTCTACCCTTTATTTAATAAAAGTTCTTAAAGTATTAAATACAGTCTTATACAGATAAAGTGAAGCTAGTTGTTGCATCTACCAGTATTCCCTCATATTCCCTGTCATAACTTAATCATCTAGTTATATTATATTATCTTATTTTATCTTTTTATCCTATTTACTCTCATTTAGAATACAATTTAAATTTGATAATGGATCACAATCTTCCTCATCCCCAGTAAACCCGGTGAATGCAGGGTGACTGAAAAACATGGGAGGCATTTGAATAAAATAATTATGTTAACCATCTCGGTATTGTAGTTCTCTATTACTTTGTAACCGGGACGTAACATATATTTTTGGTGGCAGCGGTGAGATGACTTGCTGATCTGTTGTTAAATTATTCGATTTTTATGGTCAACTTATATGTATCTATATTTGTGTCTTATATACTTCTTTTAGAATTTATATTTCTCTGTAAAACGCAATTTGCAATTATCTTTGGTGAATCTTATTGAAGTCCTATTTTATTTATGGTTTATATTTTTATTTTTCTATTTGCAATTTAGTGATCAACATTTTTATAAGAAATAAAAGAACAAAATGCCACTTTCAACTCGTTCTCAAGCATCAGCAGATGCTGAGTTAGAAATTAGACAAAAGCAGTTTGACAAACGCGAGAAACAATTGCATGCGCAGCATCAATCTTTATTGCACGAACGCGAAGTAATGGAAAGACGCGCCACTGAAGCTATCGATGCAAATTCTTTAATGCAAATGCTTTCTCAAATACAAACTAAACTTTCACAATTGCGAAAATTACCGGAACAAATTAGTACGTTGGAACAGACATAAATGAACCTTCTCGAGCTGCATCCGCGTATGAAGAATATCAAGACGCGCCGCTTCAAAACGAAATATCAATCCAAATGCCATCTTTAAAATTAAAAGATGTAGTCGCTAACATTTCGAATTTTGACGGATATAAAATTTCGGTATTTCAATTCTCCCGTTCTTGTTAACGTGCTCGGGATTTACTATCTTCCGTACAGGAACCTCAATTAGTCCAACTTATTATTAATAAGTTGGAAGGTGATGCTTATCAGGCTGTCGAGGGAAATATGTACACTCGCGTCGTTGATTTATTAGATAAATTAAAAGCCATCTTCGCACCAAATAAATCTATTGCACAATATCGAGGTGAACTTGCTAATGCTTACAAAGCACCTAATGAAACAATCTTGAAGTACGCCGGAAGAATAAAAGATTTAAAATTTGCTATACTAGATGGAAACAGACGTCAAGGTAAAAGGACAAGCCGCGCTTTTATGGCAAAAATAGACGAAGAAGTTTTAGAAGCTTTTATTAATGGTTTACCATCCAATATAATAACTCGTCTTGAGCATCGGCAAATACACAGTTTAGATGAAGCTATTGAATGATCCGTAAAAATTTCTAAAAGCTTAGAAGCAGAAAAATTGCGCGAACGACAGAATTTCCAAAAATCAAATCAATTATTACGTTCTGATACGCAAACCACAAAACCCCCAGATCCTGAACCACTGAAATCAATTTTAAAAAATTCTAATTTAACTCCACGTCCATGGATAAAACCCTTAATTCCGGGTCAACCAAGACCAAATTCCCCCGACGTATGTCGCTATTGCAAGAATCCAGGACACAGTATTTTGGATTGCAAAAAGTTAGCATATCGGAACTCTTCACAAAATGCGGAAAACTCAGAAGGTCGCCCGATAGCGAGCGCGGCCCGGGATACGGCACTAACTACAGCGCACCCGATCGAAACGGAAACTTCAACAGAATCAATAATAATCAACGGCTGAACAATTCTGCCATTAAAAATCAGGTTGCTAACTTCGTTTCCGATGCAACAGTAGTAGTAGTAAATTTAAGAGAATCCGCTAGGTTGCCAAAGATTATATTATTGTGTAAAGATTTGAGAGATTACAGTGATTTTATGATAGATTCCGATTCCGTTATAAATATAATTAAGTTAAGAAATTTAAACATTGTACCTACAGACGTAGAAGATGTATTAATCCTTAGAGGTATTTCTAAGGTCCCGGTTAAAACCGTAGGATCTGTAGTTTTTACGATAGTAGGTAAGATAACAAAATTTCACGTCGTACAAGATGACGTAACTATCCCCAGTGATGGAATTCTGGGCTCTGAATTTTTAGAAGACAATCATGCCATTCTAGATTATGATAAAAGAGAATTAATCGTGGGAAAAATGGTAATTCCATTTTATGATAAAAAGGAAATAAACCTACCAGCTCGAACAGTAGTAACCACTGCATTCAATATTACTAATCCAGAAAAACAAGAAGGATACATACCATATTATGAACCTGTTAAAGGGGTATATTTTGGTGAAGCACTTGTTACTAATTCACAGGGTAAGGGGCATTTCAAAATATATAACGTCTGAGAGTGACTACACAATGGTATTAGAGCCCATGCACCTAATTGATTACCATTTTACTAATTTAGTCGACCCCGTCGATTCCACTGATTTCACTGATTCCACTGATTTCGCTGATTCCACTAATTTCGCTGATTCCACTGATTTCACTGATTCCACTGATTTCGCTGATTCCACTGATTTCGCTAATTCCACTGATTTCGCTTCCTGTGACTCCAACGAGACTACCAGTCCTATTGACTTTACTAATTCAATGAATTCAACTCTTTATTGTTCCGAGAAACCAACTATTGAGAATCCATCTCTAAAAACTAAAGATCGTTATACCATATTAAAGAATTCAATAAATTTAAGCCATTTAAACGAAGAAGAAAATGAACATGTAAAAGCTATATTGAAAAAGAACGAAGACTGTTTCTTTTTACCAGGAGACAAGTTAAAATCTCCTAATGCCACTAGCCGTCAGTAGTTGGAATGGCTATTCCATTCCAACCACTGACGATATTCCTATCTTAAACGTTAAACAGTACCGATTTCCACCGATCCATAGAGAAGAAATCAATAAACAAGTTAATAAATTATTAGAAAATAATATTATCAAACCCTCTGTATCTCCATATAATGCACCTCTCTGGATTGTTCTGAAAAAATCGATTATAAAAGGAGAGAAAAGGTGGAGAATGATAATCGATTTCAGAAGGTTAAATGAGAAAATCATTGGAGACGCATACCCTCTTCCCAATATCATTGAGATTCTTGATCAGTTGGAAAGCGCAAAATACTTTTCTATTTTCGATTTGGCACAGGGCTTTCATTAAATTCCTATGAATTCAAACGATATGGCAAAAACTGCTTTTTCCACGCCCTATGGGCACTATGAATATCAAAGAATGCCGTTTGGCTTAAAAATGCACCAGCCACATTCCAGAGGCTTATGGATAATATATTAACCGGCCTGCAAGGGAACGAGCTATTTGTATATCTAGACGATATAGTAGTATACGCGCGATCATTAGAGAAGCATAAAATAAAAATAGAAAAACTAATGCACAGACTAAGAGAGATTAATTTACAACTCCAACCCGAGAAATGTCATTTTTAAGACATGAAGTGATATACTTAGGCCGTGTAATTAGTTCAGATGGTGTTAAACCAGATCCGGATAAAATAATAGCTGTTAAGAATTTTCCTATACCCAAGAATCAAAAAAATATTAAACAGTTTTTAGGCTTAACTGGTTATTATCGTAGATTTATTAAAAATTTTTCAAAGATAGCAAAACCACTGACTGACTTGCTGAAAAAAGACACAATTTTTATATGGGCTCCTTTACAGGAAAAGGCATTTAACATACTAAGGGACGAGCTTTGTAAGGAACCTATTCTTCAATACCCCAACTTTAATGAACCTTTCATTCTGATAACAGATGCTTGCGGATACGCTATTGGCGGTGTGTTAAGTCAAGGATCTCTTGGAAAAGATCTTCCAGTCTCCTATATTTCCAGAGTATTGAACGATGCCGAAAGGAATTATTCAACTATTGAGAAGGAGTGCCTAGCTATAATTTACTGTACAACATACTTTAGGCACTACCTATACGGACGGCGTTTCACTATTTTAACGGATCATAAACCTCTGATCTGGCTGCATTCTATCAAGGATCCGAGCTCTTGTCTTTGGAAATGGAGGTTGAAACTATCAGAGTATGATTTTGAAATCAATTACAAAACGGGTAAAACTAATACTGTAGCTGACGCCTTATCAAGAAATCCACCTAACATCATACTAACTTCTCTACGCGCTTCTGATAACAGTCCTAACCAAACATCTTATCAGACCGGCATTCACAGCCCTGCTTCCTTTACACATATAGACACCGCTTTATCGCCCACTGTAAATAACGACTTGCAAATCTTTCTTACGGATTGCCTCTGAATTCAGATAACGAGACGGATTCCGATGAAGATCAATCAATAAGCATAGAGTCAAATTTTGTTGATGATGACGAACCAATCTTAAGAGTAAAAGAGACTTGCGATTCATTATTAACTCAAAAAGACAATTACATTATTTTTATAGATTTAAATGGAGACCCATTTGATAGAGGAGCGAAAGACTATCAGAAAGCAAATAAATTCCCTAAATACAATAACTTAACTTTCGAAAGAGCCCGTGTAACTAATATAAACAATAAAGTTTTAATAGCTCTCCCAATTAAAGCTGAAGAACGTACGTAAATCAAGCGTGCAGGAATTATAAATTGTATAAGATCTTTAACTGATGTAATTCAAGAATTAAGATTAACTTCTGTTAGTCTAGCACAAATGGATTATTATGATACGATACCGTGGAATTTTCTATATAAAACTTTAAAAAGATTCTTAAATGATCAACCAATAACTTTAACAGTTTGTAATCTTGTGTAAATCTTTAATACGCTGCCTTGGATTGGATGAGAGGGAAAATTTAATATATGAAAAGCATGCGACTAAAATAGGAGGACACAAGGGTGTAAATAAAACATATAACCGAATTCGTCAAAATTTTTACTGGCCAACAATGAAACAGGATATTCAGAAATATATTCAAAACTGCAGAGACTGCCAGATTAAGAAACTAACTAGAGTAAAAACGAGACAACCAATGTTGATAACCGACACTCCGGGAGCAGCATTTGATAAAATTTCCATGGACATAGTAGGTCCTTTACCTACTACACGCAACCATTACTCGTATATACTAACAATGCAGGACCTTTTAATGAAATACTCGGTAGTCTCACCTTTAATAAGAGCAGATTCCCTTTCAATCGCCGAAGCATTTGTAAAGGATTTCATTTGCATTTATGGAGCTCCTCGAGCCTTACTGACTGATCAAGCTCCTACCTTTTTCACCTCCCTAATGAAAGCCGTTGCCTCTTATTTTAAAATTAAACAATGTCGCACTACAGCATACTATCCTCAATCTAACGGTTCAATCGAACGTTCCCATCGCGTGCTAACAGAATACCTAAAAATGTATACTAACCGCAATAATGAATGGGATGAACACTTAAGGACTGCTATGTTTGCTTATAATACTTCTGTGCATGAAGGTACTAATTACACACCATATGCTTTAGTCTTCGGTGATCTTCCTAGGGTACCTTCCTCTATTAATATTCTGGAAGAATATAAAGATTTAGCCTACCCAGACTACCTAACTAACCTGTTCAATACTTTAACTTCATCTTGGGAATTAGCTAAAGGAAATCTAACAAAATCAAAGGAGAAAAGTAAAAGACATTACGATAGAAAATTAAATACGAAAAGTTTTAAAGCAGGTGATCAAGTTTATTTGTTAAAAGAACCCATAAATTTTCTGATCAATATTCCGGACCATATGAAATTCTTGAAATGTTACCTATGAATAACGTAAAAATTAACTTTAAAGGGAAACCGCGTGTGGTACATATCAATAAATTGAAATTATCAAAAATCATACCCACAGATCCGGGATGAAGGAAAGCGATGTTAATTGAAATGTAACGCGGCCCGGATCCCTGGATCCAAGATTGAAGTAATCTATTGATACTTACATTTATATCGATACCTTAATTAATCGTATATTATTCTACTCGCAGGCAATGATCTTCATTATATCGACTTCAACCTTGCTCTCCGGCACAAACGTCATTATTACGTACGATTGCGGAGGAACCTACCTCAACGTAACGACAGTCTCTCTACTTAGACCAGGTGAATGCGATCTAACTATAGACACGCCAATAATTAACAACACATATATACAATTATTACAATTATCCAGTTACATTCATACCGAAATTATACAATGCAAAGTGGAAATTATGTGAACCATTTACTATTGTGGTATGCACTCTCATGTCTCTATCGTACAAAATGGATAGTTACTTACATGAAACTTCGCGTAGTAAATGCATTCAAATGCATAGAGAGGGATTACTTAAAATAGGAGATTCTAACATAATAGACGGATTAAAACCTAATAACACTTATTATCGCAGTATCACTATGGCAGGAAAAATAAATGTAGACGGAACATGTAAGGGTGTCCAATATTCAGATTATTACGGTACATGGGACGATGTAATTGTACAAGCAACTGTAAAAATTTCCTTAAAAACGTCGTACATACCTGTAAAATTAACCGCAGGAAAGGTGATGCTAAAATCCAGCACTGTTTGCGATTTAAGTGAGGAAACCTGTATAGACTCGGACGATGGATATACCTTTTGGCAAAGTGTGCCTGTAACTGCTTGTGGATTCGAGGCATACGACGTTTTATTTGAAGAAACCGCTACTAAATTCCAAGGTTCACTTGGAACACAACACACTACCATATTCACCGTAGAGACACAAGGCACAACATTCTCTTTTTTGCTAGCACGCAAACACACTATTTGCGGATATACACTATTAGGAACTGAACATCCTAAATTATTTATCTTTGAAACTCAGAAAGGAAATACTTTTAAAATTCAATCGAAAACTACCGTACAAAATCTGGATATGTTTGCCTATGTGAATTCAAAATTTGTATATGTCGAAAGGCATATAAGAAATCAAATAACGACTCTCTACCAGGATATCATTCTGCAGAGATGTGAATTGGAAAAACAAGTAATCCAAAATACATTATCACTGGCTGCTATATTACCTGATGAATTCGCATATAGGCTTATGAAAACTCCCGGCTATATGGCCGTGGCTGCTGGTGAAGCAATTCACGTGATCAAATGCATACCTGTCGAAGTCACTCTCCGCAAAACAAACACCTGCAATACAGAACTACCGATTACGCTTGAGAACGCCTCGTTATACACCTCGTTGACACCAAAATCGCGAATAATCACGAAACACCACACTATCAGGGATTGTAATCCGTTACTTCCAATACTTTATAACATAGACGAAACATGGATACAATTCAATCTAATGCCCTCTATGATAATATCACCGCGCGAAATTAAGCCATTAACTAAACTCACTTGGAAATATTTATCACCAAAATCCCTGGTTTCTAGCGGTATTTACTCTCAAGGAGATTTAGATGAATTAAGAGATCATATCATGTTTCCCGCTGAAAAGAGTGCCATTTTATATACCATCGCTCGAGACTTTACATGACAATCAATTCCTTCAAATACAGTATCTCTAAAAACTTATTAGACGAGAAATCCTTGGACAAAATTTACAATAATGCTCTATCAAAAATATGGAACGACTTTACAATTTTCGGTACAGCAACAGGAGTCCTTGGAATATTCATGATACTTAAACTGGTTAAAATCATATTTGATACCTTGATCCATGGATACGCATTACATACGGCATATGGATGTAGCATACACTTGTTAGGAGCGATTTGGAGTTCCTTCACACATCTATTATTATACCTTGCTAACAAAAATTCCAACCAACAATCACATAGCGAAACGGACCCCAAAGAGGATACTTCTAACACAACTACACTTAATTCACAACTAGACAACATACAAACACAGCCATCGCCCATGCAAGCCATACCTGTAGTTTATTCTTTTCGGGACTTAAGAACGAAATTAGATGGAAGAGAACAAATTCCTCAATAAAATTATATCGGTATTTGTTTCCTAAGGAGGGTGGCGTGACGTCCCGACCAATAATTTTCTTCTTTTTACCATATAAACAGATTCCTTCTTTACCCTGTTGGAATTTGCTCAATTCTATCTAATCACGAAAGAGCAAGATTGAAGGAGATATTATTTTTATTAGTATTAACGTTATAATTGCATTTATCTTTAATTAATCTTACTTATATTCTATATATATATATATATATATATATATATATATATATATATAATTACTTAGTTACTTTTAATAACTATTTTAACCAAATTCATTAGAGTTATAGTATTAAAATTATGAAGATATAAAAGAATTATAAATTCGTCTACGAATAATGCATTGTACAAAGGAGCGATTTTAAAACGCCTTCGAGATTCAGCTAGCATTTATCTATCATGGACTGTAAATCATAATCACAGATAATGACCATTACTGGTAATCCATTTCTCATTATGACATCATTTGTAAATTTTTTGGTTAATTATTCCACTTAAGTAATATCAGGTCTAGGTAATAAGAACAAAAACATTCAAAATTGTACATAGCCAGCGTTGGAAGAAGAAAGTAAATCTGTAATAAATTGTAAGGTTCATCCATGTAATTTTCACACGGCGACTCGCTCTCGTTAATCAGCTAAACATAAACATCTGCATACCAAGAATGGCAGATCGATATTCTAATGGACAAAGGAGATAATTAAATTCACCTTATCTAAGTCCCCACTGACTCGTAGGAGGACCAGCGCCTACCGGCCATGGACACGGAGCATCAGAAGATTTTCTCCGGCCTACAGTTAGGACGAATTCTGATTTTTTCTGATTGTTCATTGCATTATTCTGCGACTTGACTGTAACCACTTATACAACTATATTTTGTACAATATACGTAAAGTTAATTGGAAAGTTTTACGAGATATTATTGAGAACCACTCTCTACCACCGAACTTTAAAATCTGTCATCCCTCGGGAAATTCACATTACTTGATCTTTGAATTCCGAGTGCTACTTCCGACAGATTTAGAAGGAAGGAAGAATCTCAATTTTTCTCCCAGTAAGAAAGGAGTAGTTAAAATTTTGGTGAGTTAAAATTTATTTTTTATTTTTTATCCTTTTCTTTAATTATATTTAATAGAAATTAATTATCAATTTAATTTCTACCGAATTATTAATTATTAATACGTCTTTATCATTATTATCTTACTTGGTATAATTATTCTGTACAATTCATTATTACTATAGTTATAATTATTATTTTGATTTATAGTTATTACGTTAATTTATAATCGTTGATTATCCAATTATTTAAGATCAATTATTATTGATTAATTATTATTAATTATTAATACGTATAATGAAATAATTAGTAATCTTTGTATTGATCTTGGTTATTTTAATTTTACTCATTCTAGTAGTATTACTTCATGATCAATTGCGTTCCTTTAAATAACTTAATCATCTAGTTATATTATATTATCTTATTTTATCTTTTTATCCTATTTATTCTCATTTAGAATACAATTTAAATTTGATAATGGATCACAATCTTCCTCATCCCCAGTAAACCCGGTGAATGCAGGGTGACTGAAAAACATGGGAGGCATTTGAATAAAATAATTATGTTAACCATCTCGATATTGTAGTTCTCTATTACTTTGTAACCGGGACTTAACAATATATTGGAAGCTGCCTGGTGAAACCAAACAATTTTGCATGTCCTGTAAGTATAATAAACACAACACCATTGAAATGGCAACACCCATAGTCACACTGGAGGATATGAAGGAAAACATAAAAAGAAATAAACATCATGGAAACGGGAAGAAAAATAACAAACGCTATATCCCGTAAATAGCAAATTTGACAATTACTGCGAACACAACATCTAAATGCAGAAGAGAGGCAGACACTCTTTAAAATCTGCGAGAAATACAGTGACGTATTCCACTTAGAGGAAGAATCTGATATGCACCGCGACGGTAGAACATGAAATAAACACACTTGCCGATACTGCACTGGTGAACGTGAGACCTTATCGCTTGCCAGAGAAACATAAAACAGAAGTCAATCGACAAATAAATGAAATGCTAAAAAATGAAATCATTCGGACTAGCACAAGCCAATGGAATGCACCACTGCTAGTAGTACCGAAAAAGACAGACGCATCAGGAAAATCAAAGCTCCGAGTAGTGATAGACTTTCGGAAACTAAACGAATTAACAATAGGAAATTCATTTCTTTTGCCGAACATAACTGATATTCTAGACTAGCTGAGAAACGCAAAATATTTCACCACGCTAGACTTAGCGTCAGGATATCTTCAAATCCCGATGGCTAAACGGGATAAGATTAAAACAGCTTTTTCCACTCCCTACGGTCATTACGAATTTAGTCGAATGCCGTTCGGGTTAAAGAATGCACCAGCAATATTTCAAAGATTAATGAATTCCATCCTAACAGGAATACAAGGACTCAGATGCTTAGTTTATCTCGACGATATCGTAATATACGGATCAAGTCTAGACGATCATAACAAGCGACTTAAAGAAGTGCTGCAAGAAATTTAATTTAAAGCTGTAGCTAGATAAATGCGAATTTTTTCGCAAGGAAGTAATTTATTTGGGACATATTATTTCCGAAAACAGAATATCTCCAGACCTTTCAAAATTAACGGCAATAAAAGAATTGCCGACGCCGAAAAAATCAAGGATATTCTATCCTTTATAGGACTTTATAGGATATTATAGAAAATTTATTGAAAATTCTCATGAATCGCTAAGCCACTCACAAAATTAACAAAAAAGACAGAGAAATTCGAGTGGACAATGGAACAGCAAACAGCATTTGAAACATTAAAAGAAAAATTAATGACTGCACCTGTTCAAAATTCATAAATATTGTTAAAAATCGCATAGCCAAAATCCGCATTTTCTATATGAAAACCCGAAAATTCAAAATTAACGGACGTCGAGAAACTTCTCGAATCATCTATTTACCAGAAAAAATTCGACCGTTCGAGTTATCTCTATTTTTTTCGCTCAATAAACGCTCATCATCACCGCTAATAACAATATTGTCAACCGTCGCCGAAATCTACGCAGCTTATGGGCATGCGCGCCCATGCGTCATGATCAGCTGATCGCCAATCAGCTCTAAAAATATTGCGCGCATGACAGCTAAATAATTCTCGACGTCAGACCTCGTCAACAACCAATTATACGCGGCACGCTGAGGTCACCGCTAAAACATTAAATTAATTGGTCCACGTCGCAACGGGCCCAAAATTCCGCTCACTATATAATGGGCACCACGCGTGGATTCAACCAAAGTCTTGCACTTTTCACTATTATCGGTACGCTCGCTCTTGTAAAACCGCTCTCGCTTTCTGTACAACCGCTCTCTTAGTAAACCGCTCGCTTTAACCGCTCAGGTCGCGGCACGTAAAACTGTCGGATTAACTTCTCTGTAAATTATTATACATATTAGTAGTGAGACTATGTCAGTTCTAACTCAGGTCCTCTCAGGGGGGGTGAGGCGCGAGGGGAACCGCGGTGCGGGGGGAGTGACGTCACCCGCGGGGAAGGAGGAACCGCGGCGCGAGCAATTGACGAGGGGGTCCGCGCGGTGAAGGGGGATCCGCGGCGCGACCGATGGACGGTGGTGTGAGAAGGACAGCGCTACGTATGGGAAAAGGACAGTGCAAAGTGTGTGAAGAGGACAGTGCTATGAGTGCGACAAGGATGGCGTTAACGTGGGATAAGGACGACGTATAGGTGGGAGAAGGACGACGCAAAGGTAAGTGAGCAACGAGTATATTCTAGCGAAAGAGAGAGAACGATAATATTTTAAGACAACGCGTGCGAGAGAGAACGATAATACCGCGAGACTTACAATTAGCGCGCGCGAAAGAGAGAACGATAGCGCGAAGACTTACAACTAGTGCGTGCGAGAGAGAGAACGATAGCGCGAAAACGACATGTTCAAGAGAGAACGATAATATCGCGAGACTTACAACTAGCGAGTATGATAGAGATAACGATACTTAAAACTAGCGCGAAAGAGACGCAAGAGAGACGCAGGGATGGGAACGCGAGGAGAGGCGCGTAAATAATTAGATTTTTCTTTACAAATATAAAATATAAATTTATTTTAAAATGTGTATGTGTTAATACAATTGTGTGTGTGTGTGTGTGTGTGCTTAAATTATGATTATAATAATAAAATTTTAAAATAAAATATAAAATAATAATAATATAATGATATAATATTATTTAATAATAAAATAATAATAATATATGACAAATATTAATTTGGGGGGGTGCGGGGGTGGAGGGGTCAGGGAAGCCGGGTGAGAGGGCCGCTCCTGTAACAAAAAAAATATATAGTTATAATATATATACAGGGTGTCCCAGACCACCCGTCTCACCCGATTTTTTCGTAAACGCGACATTTTAAAGAAAAATGTTTCAAACAAAAGTTTTGTGACTTCGAGGGGGACATAAGATGGTGTCATTGGTTTGACCTTGGATAGTCGTTTGAAAGTCACATAAAGATTACCTTCAATTTCTTAAATGGAACCCCCTATTTTTCATTGCATATTCTTGTAGCTTATCTCGAGAGCTTTCCAAAACACTATAATTAAGTACCTTTTTATTAAGTACTTTTTGAGTTATAAGGCTTGAAATAATTTCTTAATTTTACATAAACCATAAAATATCTAGTAAACCATTCATTTTTCGATTATCTTACCTTCATACTTTTATGTACAAAATAATGAGAGAAATCAATTGGTGTAAAGAAAACACATAGTTGTTTCTAAGAAAAAATATGTAATTTGCAATTAACAATTCCGGTGGACTCTCCGGGGCGTCACCCCACATGAAGGAGAGATCGTTTCTCCTCTCCTGCCGCTCCGCCCGCACCCACTGTCTGCGCCGGATATTCATAAATCCCGGTATTTCGATTTCATCCTGGGACTAAAAATAAAAAATATAAGTATTATGTACAATAGATGTACAATTTTTTTATAAATTATTCGCAAAATCAATACTTACATTCCAATGAAACGCCAGCTTAACCAGCAGGACCGCAAGCAGGTCCGAAAATACCTGCTTCCATCCCGGACAGTTCTCGAAAATATATTCCATTTTTTATAAAATTTTTTATAATGCACTGAACTCGCGCACTCTCTGAAACTTTCTGAAGCGGCAACGAGGTCTCGGCACGAGGTTTTATAGTAGAGATGCCGCATTATCACCATGTCAAAAACGCGTCGTAAGACAAAAGTACACCTGGTCCCATGCAACTCAGCGCGGTATAATATAATATTAATATTGCGACTTTGCGAGCAGACAAACTTCTCGGTACGAAACTTTAGAATAGGGACGTATCATTATCGCTTTGCCAAAAACACGTCGTAAGACAAAACTATACATGTTCCCATGCAAATTAGCACGATATAACATAATGCATCAACCGATCAAACGGAAATGAACGACCGTCAAACGGTAATTGAACGCTCTTTGAACGGAAACGAACGATCGTCGAACGCTCATCGAACGGTAATTGAACGCTCTTTGAACAGAAACGAACGGTCGTCGAACACTCATCGAACGGTAATTGAACGCTCTTTGAACAGAAACGAACGATGGTCGAACGCTCGTCGAACGGTAATTGAATGCTCTTCGAACGGAAACGAACGGTAATTGAACGGCCATCGAACGGAAACGAACGGTTGTCAAACGCCGTCAAACGGAAAAGAACGACCGTCAAACGGTATTTGAACGCTCTTCGAACGGTAATTGAACGGTCATCAAACGGAAATGAACGGTCATCGAACGGAAACGAACGGTAATTGAACGGTCATCGAACGGAAATGAACGACTGTCGAACGGAAACGAACGGAAATAAACGACCGTCGAACTCCCTTTGAACGGAAATGAATGGTAATTGAACAGTCATTGAACGAAAATCAATGTCCGTTGAACGGAAATCAAACGTAAAATTATATTCAATTATCAAACAATTATTTAAATGTATTACAATGTATCACAATGTAGTATCGAAATATAATATATGTGGCAGCTGTGTCACGTACAGAAACACGATACTGCGCACGTACATAGATAGAGATGAGGAAAGAAAGAAGAGAATAAGAAAGACGATAAAAATATATCGCAACATCAATTTATTATAAATATGGATTCGAAGAATCATCATCATGATGTTTCAACCACGAATTATAAATCTTAAATACATTTTGTAAAGCGCAATTTTTTACATAATTTTCACAACGCATAGTATTCTTAATATCTAACTTATTTAAAGAAGCTACATCTTCATAGTCTGCATCCAAAGTTTCGATAATGACATCGTTTCTTGCATCATCGTCCATTATATCGGCCAGTCATTGCCATTTTTCGTGGCTTTTAACGTACACGAGAAGTGACGCATCATCCTCCTCCGTTGCACCCATCACCGCCGTCGTGATTAAATGTTTCGAATTCCAATATGAAACGTGTCCATCATTCCACGATAATCCATGGTGGTTTTTAATCAGCCATAAAATCTGACATCTTTCAGATTTTGTGAGCATGTGCCATGGTACCGGACATGTAAAAATGTAATGAGAAAGTACGGATCCTTTTCTCAAAACCGCAGCTTCCTTCACGACAAAATTTTTCCCAACGATAAATCCTTGCAGATCCACAAACGTTGGCGAAGCCATGATGATAAGATCCAATCGCAGACTGATGTCGATCGTCAAACATCTCAATCTTTTATATTTTTCTTCATGTGCAATGGAGGGGATATTCACTGACCTATGTAATTTTGTGGACTACATTAGTCAATGAATTATGTTCGACAACCCGATCGTGCAAGATGAGACAATAGGCGGTAGTATTCGCTGGTATATTTTACCTGCACTCAAACTATATTCTCACGTCCACGGTAGCAGTTTTGACAGACTCGTTTTGTTGCGAGCAATCAATGACCGCTAGAGGACCGCAATGTAAAAATTTTGAAATGGTTAATAGCGCGGCGCTAATAAGATCGCATCCGTAATAAGATTTGCGAAAACGAGAGTACATGTCGAATAGGACGGCGAATCTATTTTTTTCAAAATCTAAATTTAAATCATCGTAGGGATAAAATTCCGAGTTTAAATAGAGTTTAACGTTGGTCAATTTGCAGTCATCGAACAATGTAACATCTTGTGACGCTGAATTCTTTTTACCAGTTTGCAGTGCAAAGATCACGTATCGCGGTTTCTCTAGCTGGGAGGTGGCTTTCACGGTCCACGAATGTTTAGTCGTGCTATGTAGCAGAGGAAATTCGTATAGATCCCAAGATCGGAAACTCATGTTCAAGTATCGTCCGCTTTCCAACATTCGCAACATTGATAATTTATTAATCTCGTTCAATATTACATGAGGCATACGTCTCTGTATCTTGAGTAATTCAATCTCAGCTTCCGACGACGGATGTCCGAATAGACAATTATTATCGTTGCGCGAACATATCAAAATCAATTCGTGACGAGCGTTAATCACAACGCGTTTATAATCTTCGCAAAATCCCAGCAACATGTTGAGCGGCACGCAAATGTTGAAATAATTTTTGTCACCGTTGTACGTCAAATCCGCAGCGTTCTTCAAGTTTATACTTTTCTGATGCGTTAGAGAGACATAATTTTTGAGCGTCGATGTTATTCTAACATTTCTGTTGCGATCAATCTCTACTCCGTCGAGTTCGTATCGAAGCTCATCAAACACGCAATTGTTTCCCAATACGACCTTCATTTCATCATTCGCTTTACGTATTAAACATTAAACCTTCCCTCGATGTAAAGAAAGCTTTCGCACGGTAACGTGTACAAATCCTGATGTTGTATAGATATTCGTATCTTATCGATGTATCCAATCGTCGCATTGGCGTACGGATTGAGTATGTTGTACGTATGAATCTCAATCTTGACGATGCGATCGTCAAAGACTGGCTCACTTCCGATATTCAAAACATCAATCATTCTTTTCGTACGATGAATCCCAATGATTTCAAAAATTCACGATACAACGTGGTCAACTTCTTTTTAACGGCAATCTTATTATTGTCACCCGATACCGCTCGCCTTACTGCAATAGTATTGTCCCGCGTAAAAGTATTGTCTCTCGCATGCTCCGTTTCGTTCAGCACAAGCATACTATGTTTGTCGCCGCCGTATATGCAATCTTATGGTAATTTCCTCTCCTCGAAAATCGAGCAATTGACCTCTTTGATCCACAATACGTATCGTTAAATCCGTAATGCTCCGTACAACGATCGGCAGATAAATGATCTGTGCCGGCGTTTCCGATATCTTATATCCTGGCGGTACGCTCGGTGAAAATTCATGTATCGTGTGTACGCGCATGCCGTTGCTGTACGTACCAGTAGTCACGTTGCATTCTATATGAATAATATTTACGTTTATAATATTAACAAGTTCGTCCGATTCATACCACTTGCGAGGTTGCAATATACGATTCGATGAGAATCCAAGCAAGGATCCTACATTGTCGGGTTTGGTAAAGTTTATTCTGTAGGCGCATTTGATTTCGCTCTTTAGC
The DNA here is from genome assembly GCF_003227725.1 of Camponotus floridanus. Taxonomy (NCBI): domain Eukaryota; kingdom Metazoa; phylum Arthropoda; class Insecta; order Hymenoptera; family Formicidae; genus Camponotus; species Camponotus floridanus. Next base: position 36,500 of record NW_020229538.1, read on the forward strand.
GTACTGTGATTGGCGCGGAGCACTATTGGATATTCCTCATCATAATCGTCATAGACATATATACATAGACTGCGCATGCTATGCTGGCCGTTGAAGCAATGAAGTGAGATAGAAAATGGCTCGGAGGATCTCTTTCTCTCTCGCACAGTAAGAAAAGTGGGGGAAGCAGAATGAGAGTTGCAGGGGAAGCCTCCCATTAATACTCCCCTCCCTTGCTAACCTCAAGCCCCCCTAACAACTCAAATATAAGTTTTAACTTTGGACTCGCTGATTATTGAAAACAATTATAGCTGTTAATTACATGAAGAATGATTTTTAAAAAAGTGAAAACTGAAATAATTGTACCATTTATTAAAAATGAATAATTTATTTGAAATTTTGCTTTTTCAGTGTAAAATTAAAAATATTTTCTTCATATCTTGCAATACATATTGAAACGGGTTATTTTTTTAAAGGTAAAGAAATCTGAAAAAAATTGAAAATAAATAACCGATTACTGGTTGAGGGCGTGGAGAAGACATGCCGGAAAGAAAAAGCTTTGAAATTATTCTCACATGTACCAACTGATCTCGTCATCTACTTTTTAGCAAAGAAAAAAGCTCGAGATTACGTAAAAATTAGACGGAGTGTACTTTGATTTTTTTTTCTTTTTTTTTCTCGAGAAAATCATTACCTTGCATTATGAAGATTGCTGAGAACTCACGAAATTAAAGTTTAGTTTAAAACCTTCTATGATTACGAAATGTTTAAAAAATAAGTTTTTAAAAATAAGTAGTATAATTTATTGATTTTTTAAAATAACAAGTCTATTATAAAATGTTCGAATACGTTTAATTTTATCTTGCTTAGATTTTCCTTCATGAAATAACCGAATTCGAAAATATTTATCTAAAATATTATTAATTAAATCAATTTTGTGATTTTTCTCTACAGATATTTCTATAAAATCGTCCATGTTTTTAAACAAATGCAATGTGAGTAATGATTTCCTGGCATGTATCATTAAAATATTCATAACATTATTTATTACAACATTTGTCATGCTTCTCAAAACTTTTTCCTCCGTTTTACAAATAATAATAACGTCATTACTCGGAAATAATAATCCTTTTATGTTGCTATTTGTTTCATTTTGCCGGTCGCATGTCTCTATTCTATTTTTAATTCTAATAAGATCGCACGAAATGTTATCTTGTTCCAAGCTATCTAAACAAACTTGACATTTTAGACTTTTTTTTAAGCTTCTTACAATGAAGCCAGCAATGTAAGTTACTACGTCATTTTGGTAGTCATTCCAACACCAACCATTGCTACCAATATAGTCGTGATCAAAAGACGTATTAATAATTTCAATTGCAGAATCTTTACAATTATTAGAAATTTTCAAAATATCTACTTTTTCTATAACTTGGCAGTTACCTTCGTGTGGAACAATTGCATTAATGTGAGAAACGATTTTTTTGTACGCACTTCTAAATTGGTAGCATGTTGGATTGTTGTTGAATCCACCCATTTTCCTAATCAATGAGAAAAAAGTTTCCAAGTGGTCCTGAGATAGTTTGTACGTTAATAGGTAATCCATTAAATTATTTGTTGCCACATAGTCAAAAAGATTCAAACAATTTTTCATAGCTATTACAAAACCCCAGAAGCCTGTTTTATTTTTACTAGCGAGGATCGGTTTAGTTTCATCTTTAATAATAATTTTCAATGTGGAAATATAATCAATGAAATGACAAATTTTTTGACGTAATTTTTCAACACTGCTCATTTCGAAGCACTGTTGACTTTCGTTTTTTCCATATTTTCTCCTTGAATTTAAAATATCGAAAATATCGTTCATCACTAGGCAAAATTTCGCTGTTGCACTAGCGTTTTTGAAATCATTCGGATATTTTAATTGTAAATATTGTAGAGCATGAGCTACTCGTGTGCTTAACGTCTGCGCTGCAAGTTTGACCTTCATTTTTTCATTGTAAAACTCAACATGTTGGCGGCGTATCTTTGTACCTAAATGTATTTTTTCTGCCTCTTGCCAATCCACTAATTTTACAATAAAGTTCCAATCTATTATCTGATTATCGCTGTCAATAATTCGATATTTTGCTACTGTATTTCGTATTAGCTTCAACATATGACAAGCATCTGGAATTACGAAGATTGGCTCATTGTGTACTGGATGTTTAAAAAAACAGTCATTTCCATCCATACTCAAATTTGCACCCAGCTTCTGTACCATTGTGATGTTTGAGGAAGCCCCATCAAATGTTAAAGATCTTATATCACTTATACCGTTTTCATGCAAAGATGTTAACATTTCATTGATAATATTTGCTCTTGAGTCACTGCATAGACCGTTAATAAAATAGTAGGCGATAGGTGTTTTGAAGTGGCCGTTTAAACAAACAAGCATAAAAACCAATGCATACGAAGCTTGGGGGTTTTCTTGTGCTTTTCCACTCCAAGATCCGATGTCCACTGTTCCATGCCATACATTATTCCGAAATTCCAATTGTTTCTTAATTGACATTTCATCGACTTGCAAGCCGAACTGCAAATCTTTTCCTTTCTCTCTTTCTTTATCAATAATATTTTTTAAACTGTCGAAAATAGGTTTTCCTACTCCTGGGCTTAGATCTACAGTTGTGAACCACCTTCTGATCGTTTGAGGATGAGGCAAGGAGTGAAGGAATTCTTCCCTAACGTATTTATAAGCACTAGAGGAGTAATACAACAGAGTGCAGGAAAATTGTTTCAGTGCTGGAGAAAAGCTTTGTTGTTTTTTATTTAAAAGTTTGTTAATAATTTCAGAAACTGCTGGAGAGGAACATATCTAAGGAAAGAAAAAATGGAAGAAAATATTAACGTCAATGATATTATTATGAAAAACATTTTATTGATGTAAAAATTGTTATTAATTTTAGAAGTTGTTATGTATTATCATACACAGAGCAGTTACATAGTACTTAATTTTATTTTTTCATTCTATATAGGACAAACAATTTTATAATAGTTAAAAAAAATTCATAAAAAAAATTATTTAAAATTATTTACATATTAACTTGCCTTCTTTTGAAATAAAAATTTATGTATATTAGAAATATTTGCTGTTAGGGCTAAATATATTTTCATTGATCAATTTAATAATAACGCTAAACTTCATACACAACAAATTGAGGCAAACAAGGTACTATTTCATGTATTCAATTTGTTGTTTATAAACTGCATAGTTGACTATTGCTACATTTTCACATCCTCACTGAGTAACGTACTTACATTCAGAACATCAAAAGCTTCATTAGAAAGGAGACCATTCTTTTTAAGATGACTGTACATGTCTTGTACATAAGAAATTTTTTTTTTAACCTATTTATAGACTGCTTACATATTTTTTTATGTTTCAGCATTTCTTCACGAAAATCACTGAAAATTTCAAAACTTCTGTCAGATGTAAAATCTTCCCTTTTCAAATCTCCTATGTACCGTGCTATACACAATCTTTTAACATTTTCATTCGTATGACTAGATGTCCTGCAATTTTTTATATAAACTTAATTATTACATAGCTAATGATATGAATACAAATAATAAATTTAAAAAAACAGTAAAAAATAACCATCGATACACAAATTTGCAAACTACTACTAACATAAATACATACATAAATGTAACTAACATAAATACATACATAAATGTAACTTTGATATCAAATACCTTTTTAAAGAGGTGACGTGATGTATACTTTCAATTTCCGTTGCACTTGATTTATCGTCTTTCTTACACCTAGAGATGTTCAATGTTTCAGTGCTACTTTGTACAGTCAACATATTTTTTTCATTACTAACATTGGTATCTTTATTATTACCAATGTTAATTACATTTTCAAATACTCCTAAGGGGGATAATGTATTGTCTAAAACTTGAGTAAATGTCGGTGTTTGACCAATCTCTATCTTGTATATCATTGACCATGTTCACTGCATTTTCATCAGGATTCATTTTTGAAGATGATTCCTTGTCAACATCACATAATTCTGCAAATGGTACAGCTGCATCATGTAAAAATCTTTTTATAGAAGCTCCAATAGTTTTGTACACAAAATCGGATTCATTAAAATGTTGACTGCACACAGAACTGTGTAAGCTTACTGGATGTCCTATTATATCCATCCATTTCTGTTTTTTTTCTTCATTTTTTGGTAAACTATAAAAAAATTTTGGGTTATGTTATTGGTGCATATATACATACAAACTATTTGTATATATACGTATATATATACATATATAAATTAAATTTACTAACCTATGAAAAGATACATTGCTGATTTGACCTGATGTCACTTTGCACATACAACAATATTTAACCATCTTTATATTTTATTAAATAAATATATCAATTACAGCGCTTTTCTTATAGTAGTTACAGAATGTTGTCTGCTTCGCTCCTGCTGCTACTGAAGTCTTGAGGGGAAAAGAGTTCACTTCCCCCTCCACGGTGTGATTTAGAGTGAGACAGAGATCCCCCGATATTGCTTTCTCTTTTTAAATGTTTGCTTCAATGGCTAGCACAGCATGCGCAGTCTAGTTATATACGTCTATGATAATCGTTTTCAACATCTCTGGAAAGGTGTTCATTTCGCAAAATTGCGCGTTTGAGAGAGTCATTTATGGCATGCAATTCGTACGATCCTTCGGGAATCGTAATTTCCATGTCGTTGTTGCCAAAATAAAATTTATTATTCGAAAAATTTACGTTCGGAATCGTATGATAAGTTTCAAAATCCGTTAATCCGAGCTCGTAATCAGCATCGGTCAAATCTATAGCGGGGAAATAGCTTCCAGCGAGAACGCTGCTTCTGCCAGTCAACGTAAGTGTCAGTGACATGTCGAACGAATACTGAGTCATGACGATGGATTGTCAGGCTTTAAATTGTTTGAAGAAACTTTAAACACAACTGTCCACAGATACTCTGATTATAACTTTGATAAGATGTGTAATTGTATTCAATTTTCACTCGTCCGAAATATCGCACAAGTTCCTTGGGCGGTCGAAGATTTCCAAAACTGTCGAAATATACGACACGATCACCCCTCTTTGCGTACGCCACCCAATGAGTACTGGGTACCATCAACGTCATCCAAATTGACGATACAGCTCTCGTTTCGTCGTACACCGCTTATCGGTAAATTATTGCACATGAAAACACCTCTAAAGAAAGGTATGCGCATACCTTTCGCAAATTGTTCCAATTGCACGTTAGTTGTCGCACCCGTAGGCATTTTTAATGTTTTTTTGACGTTTTTTTTTTTCTTAAACTTTGTTGAGAATCAAACATTCTCTAATAACAGCGATGTCATTCCTCCGAGCGAGGCGCTTCCGAATTCCATCTTTATCTTTGATGACGTGGCATGCGACAAGCAGGATACGATAAGAGAGTACTTTGCAATGGGTTGACACTCGAGCGTTGACTGTTTCTATCTTTGTCAGACGTACGCCATGATACCTATTTATCTTATACGCGACAACGCGAACCTGCTGATCCTGTTTAAACAAGATGGCACAAACTTGAAACATGTGTACAACGATCACGTGAATACCGATATGTTTTACGATTTCCGTGCATTGTGTCAGAAATGTTGGCAACGCAAATATGGCTTCGTAGTCATTGATAAAGATAGTACGTTGATCAATGGACGATATAGAAAGGGATTTAATGATTTCGCGATACCGTAAAGCGATCAGTCATCATCGACACATCGATCGAGCATCATGAATGGCGATCGTAAAAAGATTGCGACAGAGATTGCAAAAACGAGCGAATCGATTCGCAAAAAATATCGCGCTTTGAAAACTGATAAAATGGAGAAAGATATCATATTGGAAAGGCAATTTAAACCGATTACCGAGCCTTTAAAACAGCTTGTTGAAAATACTGTGGAATCTGATGCGTCGAAAATCGAACCGTTGAGTTTGACGTTTGAAGAGAAGCACGAGGAAAAAATAAAAAAGTCCAAGCAAGGAATTAAGCGAGCACGGATAAATATGCCGATAAACGATTCACCGATATATTCGACACCGAATCGATCAAAGCGAAGGAAGCAATTTTCTAATATGGCTACTGTTTCTACTCCAATAAAAGTACAACCGCGTCAAACAATATCATCCACATCCGTCGAAGAAATTTACGAGACCACACCCGATTCGTTTGTAACATCGGTCCGACACGAATTAGAAACGTCCGAAGGTCAGAAAACGTTCCGAGAGCATTTAGGTCCACTGGAAAAATATATAGGAGATATTATGAGTGTTGATAAAAATAAGAGCATGGATTACGTCTACGGTGTTAAATTTACCAACGAAGGAATGATGCTCGGTGATAAATGTTTCGATGTGGACAAGGAAGATAATATAATATAATTATTATCGATGGAATAAAATATAAGAGAACCGAAGGAATTTACGATTTGATTTTTAAAAAATTTCCCAATCATAAAAAATATACTCGAGACGATTTGCATAAATATCAAAGTATATTAAATATAACAAATGCGCATAAACGTGACAACAAAGTTAATAATCCTATTAAAACTAATAAAGAGTACAAGTACAAATATATAATTGCACTATTATTCCCCGATAGAAAGATGGAAAGAGGTATAGATGCGCCGCGCACCATGACGCTAAGCGACAACATGATCGATTACGTGCATTAGAACGATCCCAACGAATTGGTGGATCGTTTGTGATTGCTGGACGCCTCGCGTCGAGCCGGCAACAATGCCCACGACAATGAAATCTTGTCAATTATCGAAGAATTTCGCGAGGCCGACATTATTATAAATTAAACTATGCGTCGGCGATACGTGTCATTCGGTCAATGTTCTCGGTACCGAAATGTCGATTAATAAATTTGGATTATTGTTGGGAACGTCGAACAATTTGTACTATGAATGGAATGAATTATTGAGAAATTACGTTCGCGATAACGCTCTCTGCCAAACTACTACCGACTTTGATGCAAGGTCGCGCAAGATACAACGCGTAGCGCAACCAGAAGCTGATACCGACGTCGTCAACAAACGATACGTGAATAAACTTTTGAGAGATCGACAGGGAGAAATTGAGCAAAAAATTATCGCGCTCGAAACAAACGTGCAGGCGCTGCGATTAATGATGGATGAGATAAAGAATGTGCTGAGACATGCAACATCTGACTCGACACAGTAAGCGAGATATACTAATATCGCATATTAATTATGCCTCGATCAAACGTGCGAGAGAACAAAAACACCTCCGAAAAGCAGCATCTAGTCGAGGAATTACATGCTCCGGCGAGAAGAAATTTTCCACGAAGACGCGTCATTGTACGCGGATACGATGATCTGTGGCAAGCAGACGTGGTGGACATGCGTTCGTACTCTCGACTCAACAAGGGTCATAAATACGTACTCACGGTTATCGATGTGTTGAGCAAGTATGCGTGGGCCGTACCGCTCAAGAGTAAGAGCGGGAACGAAATGTCCGAAACGATTATTGGAGACGACAAAAGGTGTCCGAAAAATTTTCAAACCGACAGAGGAAAAGAATTTTACAACTCGAGTGTGCAGAAACTCATGAAGAAACACAACATTAATCATTACTCGACATATTCCGTTATGAAAGCCTCGGTCGTGGAACGATTCAATCGTACTTTAAAAAACAATATGTGGAAAATGTTTACGTTGAATGGAAATTACAAATGGATCGACGAGCTATCTCGGCTCGTTGCAGAGTACAATATGCGAAAACATCGCACCATCGGTATGAGACCTGTCGACGTCACTCCGGCGATCGCCGAAAAACTTTTAAATACGGTGTACAGCAACGTAAAAATTGCGGCTCCGGCAAAATTTAAAGTAGGCAATTCGGTACGCGTGAGCAAATACAAGACCATCTTTGAAAAAGGTTTCACAACAAATTGGACGATCGAAATTTTTAAGATTATCGAGGTGCAGAAAACTAATCCCGCGACATTCATACTCGAAGATTCGCGGGGAAATCTCGTCGCTGGAGAATTCTATGAATACGAGTTACAACGCGTCGTCAATCCCGACATATATCTCGTGGAAAAAATTTTACAAAAAAAGAGTGACGAGGTTTACGTGAAATGGTTGGGAATGGATAAATCATACAAACTCTTGGATCCATAAAAATAATGTATTGTAAACATTTATTGAAACATAAAATATGCGTATAAAATATATAAAATTTATTAAAATATAAATATATAAATATAAAAATATATAATATAAAATGTACAAAATATATACATGGTTATGCACAAAATATAGTATATACAAATATATACAATATAAATATATACAATTAATAAACGAAATATACATTTATTTACAACGGTATCCGATAATGCCCCTACGGTAGCATATCGGTGGTATCGGGTACGATATATCGCTTGTCGTCGTACGGACTCAGAGCAATTTTCGTCTCACGAATCGTGTATACTTGGTGTAATTTAGATCGTATACACGACTGCTAACGCGTCATTTCAATCTCTTCGTTCAAGCACCGCGTGTAATCGTCGAACGTTATCGTTCTCGCGACAACGCTGCTCTTGACGCCTTTGACTTTCTTCGTATCCTTTTTTCCATTCACTCGTAACACGTACATCTTTGCTCTGAGTCCGACGAATTCGGTCATTATAACACCGTTGTTTTCGTCCTTCATCAGACCCGGTACCTTTTTATTTAGAAGCGGTATATCGTATGCATTGTCCACCGCATAATCGCTCGTGTCGAATCTAGCGATGTTGCGCTTCATATTCTCATACACATCCGCGCACTCGATGTGATATATGAGACTGTCCATATCGGTATACATTACTCGACATTTGTCGCGATACATTGGCGCCATATACTCGTGATGAAATTCGTACAAACGTGTCTTGGATATGTCGAGGATGCACATACCCACGTAAATCGGTTTGTAGAATTTCACCTTGAGTTTACGCAATTCCACAGTTAATAAGTTTTCCGAAAAAACCCTTCTGCTGTGGAAATTTGGTTTCGTAATCATCGCCTCTGCGCTGTACCGACCACAAAACTTTGTTAATAATTTTACATCGACACGATTGCGCACATTTTCCATCGTTTTACCAAACACAGCATTATTCATTAATTTGTATAAATTTTTTCGAAATCATTTTCAGCCAATGTTGTGAAATGTGTTTTAATTCTATGTAATTTTGAAGCCAGGGAGATTGTGAAAACTGTAAAATTCTGTGTATTTTTGTTACACGAAGGCCGTGCCGCGTACACTGCTGCAGGTTGCGGTAGTGTATCACGTAACGCTTCTTATCGTATAACGTTGCAAGCAGCTTGAATTCTCGCTTGCCAGGTGGTTTGTCGCGTGTCGGGTAGGTCAGTGTGCGCATCGTGAAGATGTTGCGGGTACTCGAGGTCCACTTCGAGGATATAGCCCGTAGGCGAATCTAGCGCGATGGATGATACGACAAAATTGGGCACGTCGTCGACCCATCGAAAATCAACATAGGGCAGCGGTTGACACATTGCCCATCCATACAAATTATTTACATCAAAGTACATCATGTATGATGATGGTTTCGATGGATCGTATGACTCCATGTACTTGTTATTAGCGCGAGCGTATCTACCCGAACATTGGCTCAGACCATCACAAATACCACGTTCAATGAACATAACCATATCGATGTCTGTAAGCAACTCGAACGTGATTTTTGTATGCTTCAACATGGCGTCCCATGTGTATCCGGGAGAGTATAGTAATACGCGGGATTGAGTCCGTAACTTTCGATACATTTATCTCGAAAGTTTTCGAAAATGTCGGCTAATAACAAGACATCAATTTTGAGGTACAAGTCGCTATATTCGCCTAGCGTCCGAATGGAGAATCGCGTCCAGACGTTCTTGGCGTGCGCGTAATCACTCTCGGATACAGTTTCACCGGTCAAGGAACTGTAAAATGATTCGCGCGATGGTAAACACGTATTTTGCAACCTGTCAATGGAATCGATGTATTCGTACGGAAATACACCTTTTCGCGTTAATAAATTGAAATTTTATGTTGATAAATTTTGAAATTCCGATTTTAAAATTTTGAGTTTATCTTTGTCCAAAAATGATGCCAATTTATCGAGACTCGATGCGAGAAATTTGTATGAATCGATGAAACGTAATTTTGATTTTTTGATTCTTCTTTAAAATCAACACTTTTGGTAAACGAAATATATTTTTCCTTGGTTATCGGTAATGACTCGATTTTCCCTTCGAACGCTGTGGCTATTTCCTCGATAATAAAATGAGAATCGTAACTGGATAAATTGTGAAAAACTATCGGAATATAAAAAGAATCTTTATAATTTAAATTACAATTTGAATGTGCAGGACCTCTGTACCGCCCGGTCAGATAGCAAATGATCGCGAACGTGTATCGTCTTACACAAACGGCTTTTCGCATATATGACAACGAGTGGCGTTACGGAATTTCTCCCACTCATCGGATGTTAAATTTATCATGGGGACATTTGTTTTTAAAATATTTTTTACACGTAACGCCAAATTTTTAAGGTCTGCGACGAACCATGCTAAACAATCAGCGCTACGACGCGAATGATACGCCGATAATGAGTCGTCGAACGAGCAATGTACATAGTAAGCTAAACTAAATACTTGATGATGTTGATATAATTTTTCTTCTTCCGTCTTGGCCAAGATACATTCTAGGTCAGCGTAGACCACAAATGGAAGCCGCTCCTTCCGATTAGGATTGCTGAACTCGAGCCACTTGTCCTTGTCGCTCGGCAATCGGACAGCGCAGTCGTTTAGCTTTCCGCAGTCGACCGTATGCGACTGCAACTTGCCGTTTGAATAAAAATAATGTAGACATCTGTAAAAGAAAAATTTTTTTATCATAAGATTTTTATATAAATTATTTGACATAATTATTCAAATAATATAAAATACACTATTCACATAATTATTCAAATAATATAAAATACACCAGTCGCAGATATATTTCTTGTGATAATTTTTTGGTTAGTTGTGAGTTCACGAGCCGGGATAAATTTTTGATCCATGCGAAATGTCCCACGCTGTTGTCATCTTCAATGTACAGTAGGTTCACATGCTTGTCCCGTTTCTGCTGCGAAAGATGTATCGGGACAATGTTTTTGTCTTCGATGCCGTACACATTGATTGAAATGTTATTTGCATGTTCAAATTTCTTAATTTGATTAACAGTCACTGGAAACTCAATATCCCGGAGATTCAGCACTGTCGCGTAATGCGGGTACGATGATTCCCGTTCCGCATTCCTTTCGGCGGAATACAGAGCGGCGACCACTGCCCACGCGAACACGCATTGTCCTTTGATTGCACGTTAACCCACCGCTGTCTTCATCATAATATCCCGCGGTAAACTTGATGTGACATCCCGCGCGCATGGGATTGTACTTGTTAATATTCACAGTCAAGTTCAGTATTCGCGACAAAGCCCACCCGCTATCGCGTTCCTGAAACTCTTCCAGAGACGCTAGGGTGGACTCGATAACGCACCGTTCGTACCACTCGCGTAAATTGGACGTGCGAAAGAGTTCATAGTTTCTCGTATTCACACTTTTATTCGCGTGTTTATCTCCGGCCACAAATTCACCATTGAATATTGTGTTTCACTTTTACACTGTTGTGTTTTTTTTAAAAGCGTCCTGCACATGTTCCAACAATGTCTTTGGCGTTCATCGAGAAATTGGCGCGGTTCGATGTGATTATATTTATCACCGCACCAGTCGATACGCGACTCTCGAACGCCGTATCAATTTCGCGCCACACAAGTGCATTTTGGCGCGCACTACATCCTACACTCGGCCACCTCGCGTGTACGAAAAACGTCCCGCGTACCGAATTTTTCAGTCCTTCGAAGGCGCGGAGTTCTAGCAATTTAGCGATTGTGATAATCGTGGGTTGTTTTAATTCGACTTTGTTCTTCCAGCGACTCCGATGTACTTCAGTGGCATGTTGCTTCCCACACAATGTAATTTTTCCAAACGATCAAAGTAAAGCGGACTGCTCTCCACAGCAAAATTTGCTCCTCCAATATTTGTAACACTTGCAAATTTAGTGTTCTAATGGACTGTTCTGAAATCACTTTAAGCTACTGGGTGGGGTGCGCCTCTCTATCATTTATATATCGTCCTCATTGGCATTGTTTTTAAATCATCGAACATTCTAGAACATTTCATTTCTAGAACAAATTTCATCTTACAAAAAATTCCCCGTAATAAAACCNATCTCCTTACCACTCGAATTCCAATCTCACATCCACAGTTGCGCTCTTAACCGATTCGTTTTGTCGAGAACAATCGATAATCACGAACGGACCGTGTTGTAGAAACTTCAGGACGCCGAGACTCGGCTCGAAATACTCGTGTCCGTAATAATTCTTGCAGAAGCGTGCGTACGTATCATACAGAATGGCATATCTGCTTTTATCTAAATCCAGATTCATATCGTCATACGGATAATATTCCGAATTCAGATAGAGTTTCACGTTGATCAATTTGCAGTCGTCGAATCGACTCACATCCTTAGACATGACATTCTTCCGACCTGTCTGCAGAGCGAAGATAACGTATCGTGGTTTCTCCAGCTGAGTCGCAGCCTTAATGGCCCACGAATGCTTGGTTGTAAGCTGCAATAGCGGATACTCGTACAGATCCCACGAGCGAAAAGCCATGCTGAGATATCGTCCGCTTTCCAGAGCACGCAGCATCAACAATTTTTTGATTTCGCTCAACAGCACGTGAGGCATTCGCCATTGTATCTTGAATATGTCGATCACAGGTTCCTGCGCCGAACTTCCATGCAGACAATTGTTGTCGTTGCGCGATCGTATCAAGATCAATTCGTGACGAGCGTTAATCACCACGCGTCTGTAATCCTCGCAAAATCCCAGCAACATGTAGAGCGGTACGCAAAAATTGAAATGTCCATGCGTGTAGGTAAACGGCTCCCAGCCAGCATTTTTCAAAATCATCTCTCTACCGGATGATACTGTTGCATAGTTTTTGAGCGTAGTAGTTATTCCTACGTTTCTATTGCGATCAATCTCAACACCGTCGAGTTCGTATCGAATCTCATCGAACATGAATGCGATGAAATTATTTGCCAGTATCACTTCATTTTCTCCTTCAGCTGGTGGTTTGTTTTTCGTTAGTTTTCCCTCGATGTATAGGAAACTCTCATGCGGCAGCGTATACAGATCCTGTTGTTGTATGGGTATTCTTATCTCGTCATTGTGTCCGAACGTTGTATTGGCGAACGGGTTGTACGTGTGAGTCTCGATCTTGACGATACGATCGTCAAAGATAGGTTTGTCACCGATGTTGAGGATGTCGGTCATCGTTCAGCTGTTTCGCACCGCGAATCCCAAAGATTGCAAAAACGCAACGTTCGATGTGTTGAGTTTCTTTTTCTCAGATGATTGGATATTAGCGAACGTCGATGTTATTGTTGTTGTTGTTGTTGTTGGTGTCGCTGATTTCGTAAAGATTGTATTATCTCTCACGTCTTTCGATCCGTTCAACACGAGCATCTCATACGTCGCATACGTACGTTATCGCTGCAACCGTCGTACGTGCAATCTTACGGTGATCTCTTCTCCTCGAAAATCGAGCAATCGTCCGTTTTGGTCGACAACGCGTAACGTTAAATCCGTAATGCTCCGCGCGATGATCGGCAGGTAAATGATCTGCGCTGGCGTTTTCGATATCTTATATCCCGGCGGTACCCTCGGTGAAAATTCATGTATCGTATGAACGAGTTTGCCGTTGTTGTACGCACCCGCGGTCACGTTACATTCTACGCGGATAATATTAACATTGATAATGTTAATCGGCATGTTCGATTCGTACCATTTTCCCGACTCGAGAATACGATTCGAGAATCCTAGCAGCGATCCAATGTTGCCGGGTTTGCTAAAGTTTAATCTGTATGCGCATTTGATCTCGCTCCTCATCGTATTGTAATTAGTGCGGAACACTATCGGATATTCGTCATCTTCATTGACACCGTCGTCATCTTCATTGACACCATCGTCAATGTGTTTCGTATTGTAATTAGTGCTGAACACTATCGGATATTTGTCATCTTCATTGACGCGATGTTGCCGTGAAATTGCACGTTTCAAAAATTCATGTATATCTCGCAACTCGTACGATCCCTCGAGAATCGTAATTTCCGTGTCGTCTTTGCCAAAGTAAAATTTATTATTCGAGGAATTCACATTCGGTATCGTGTGATAAGTTTCAAAATCCGTTAGACCGAGTTCGTATGCATCGTCGTCCAAATCTACGGCGGGAAAGAAGTTTGCCGTGAGAACGCTACTCTTCCCACTCAACGTGAATGTCATAGACATGTCGGCAAAACTGTTTAACGAATACTGAGTTAAATAGCGCAATATCAGTCTTTAAATTCGCATGCATCGACCGTTCGAAGAAACTGCAAGCACAATTGTCCACAGATGCTCTGATCGTAAGTTTGAACAGATGTGTAATTGTACTGTATCTTCGTTACGTTTCGTCCGAAATATTGCACCAGTTCATTCGGCGGTCGAAGATTGCCGAAATTGTCGAAATATATAACGCGATTTCCCCTCTTTGCGTACGCTACCCAATGAGTACCTGGTCCTTCGACGCTATCCAAAACGATGCCGCTCTCGTTTTGATAAATACAACCGGTAAAGAGTTGCGCATGAAAACACCTCTAAAATATGGAATGCGCATACGTTTTGCCAGTTGCAGCAATTGTACGTTGGTAGTTACACCCTGTGGCATTTTTAGCGTCTCTTTGACGTTTTTTTTTTTTTCTCGGTGAGGCTCCTCGTCCGTGTTTGTAAGGAGCGAGATATAATCCATGACCTTCTATGGCGCGATTGTGACGTAGCATCTCCCGCAACTGACGTTGCGCGGCTTTTCTGTCGTTCACCACCTTCGCTACACCAGCCGCTCCACCGATCCGGGATCCGAGCGCTCCCAACATTGGTAGAATCGGCAATATGCCGCCGCATTTCGCTACCGGAAGTATCCGTTTCTTCGCCGTTCTTTTCTTCGTCTTCGTTGTCTTCAGACCCATACCGAGCTTCGTCTTAGCTTTCATCGCTGTCCAGACAGCTGTAGCTGCGGCTCTCTCACCAAGAGTCGAATCTCTCGCAACGATGCGATTCCGCGCATTCTCGGCGAGTATCCTATCCGCAGCGTGTCTCTCGGTGAGATTGTTGCTTCGAAAGTATACTATATCGTGTTCGCGACACGCAGCGTCCAATGGATTTATACCTCGATCACCTCTGGCTAATCGCTTCTCCAACCGTGTACCTGGCCCGCAAAACTGATAGCCGGGAATATGTAATTCGATCGGAAGTGCGTTTATCGCGTGATTTAATAGGCCTCTACCTATTTTCGTTGACATTCGCTGCAATTTTTTATCAATGGCACCGGACCGTCGATGTGCGTTTCCTGCCACGGCTGATTGTAGTGTTTGTAACAGCGACGATACGTCTGAACCTCCGGATCCGCCTTTATATATTCTGGAAGCTTGTCCCACACGTAGTGAACGTGATCACCACACATTCGCAACAGAACTGCTTTCGACACAAATTGTAGCTGTTCGACGCTCAAATCGCAAATGTCGGAAGGACTTGATAGCAGAATGAACATTTTTTCTCTACTGAGCAACTCGTGATTTCGCGCACCTATAAATAGGCAGGCATTCGATCCAATCAACAGTGTTGAAAAAAATGAAATTCGTACGACAACCTTTGACGATTTACGTGAGAAATTGCGATAGCAGATTACGATTAATGGGGGACAACGCGGAGATGCGCAGGCACGGTACGATGCTACCGACTACTATACGCGCGATCATATGCGGACCCTCGAATTGGTAAAACCAACGTTCTGATAAGTCTACTGGAAAGTCCGCACGGTGTACGTTTCGAGAATGTGTACGTGTATTCGAAGTCGTTGCAACAGCCAAAATATCATTATCTGGAGAATTTGTTGACGCCGATCGACGAAATCGGCTACTTTACGTTCTCGAATAACAGTGACGTCATTCCACCGAGCGAGGCACATCCAAACTCGATTTTCGTCTTCGATGACGTGGCGTGCGACAAGCAAGATACGATAAGAGAGTACTTTTCAATGGGTCGTCATTCGAACGTCGACTGTTTCTTTGTCAGACGTACGCGAGAATACCAAAACATCTTATACGCGACAACGCGAACCTGCTGATCTTGTTTAAACAGGATGGTATCAACTTGAAACATGTATACAACGATCATGTGAATACCGACATGTACGAGGATTTCAGTGAATTATGTCGTACTTGTTGGCAACAAAAGTATGGATTCCTAGTGATAGATAAGGACAGCTCGCTTACGAACGGGCGATACAGAAAAGGATTTAACGTGTTCGCGATACCGCAAAACGATTAGTCGCTGCCAACATTTTGTCGAGAAGGGTGAAACGCTCGACATTCCGTCAACATGGCTGAAAGCGATAATATTCGTGAGCGTGAAAAGATTGCGAAGGAGATTGAGAAAACGAGCGAATCGATCCGCAAGAAACATCGCGCTTTAAAGACCGGTAAGATCGACGACGATATCGCGGTCAAGACCCATTTTAGACATATTATCGAGCCACTACAAAAAATCGCCGACAACTCTAGCTTTATCGCGATGAAAAATGAGCCGGAGAGTAACACTGGCGCTATAATTAAAACATTACCCATCAAGCGGTATAAGGAGAAAGATGAGGAAGAGGAGGAGGAGGAGGATGCGACACCGAAAAAGAGGAAACGATTGAAGGCTAAACGTTTATTGACGCCGCGTACATTGGATGAACCGCTGCTAACCTCTACACCGCTGATAACCTCCACACCGGGACAACGAGAACCGTACAATCCAGGATACCCAAATTACTTGATGAGATCGAAGAAGTTCTCGAAAAATCCCAAAAAAACCTGTTTCAAGAGGAAGTTTTCGAAACCACGGGCAACCCGCTCGAAACATCCGTTCGAAACAGATTACAAACGTCGGAAGGTCAAGAAGTGTTACGAGAACACTTGGGATCACTGGGACAAAAATACATAGGTGCTCTTCTTAGCGGTGACGAAAGAAAAAACACGATCGATCACGTGTACGGCGTCTATTTCGACGAGAATGGAATGCGTCTCGGTAACAAACAATTTGACATTGACAAAGATGACTCTATAATCATAGACAAAGTGAGGTATATTGGTACACCAGGATTATACGAGTTGATCTTCAAGAGAATTCCCGACGATGTCATATACACTGAGGACGATATGCAAAAATATAAGAGCATATTGATGATGACGAGTGCGCATAAACGTCAATATGATGCGCAAGGTCAATTAAAGAGCAACAAGGGATACAAGTATAAACAAATAATCGCGCCGTTGATGTCGATCGAATCGAAAAAGAAAAAAACGGGAACGGGAGTATTCACGCCTCGCGCGATGACGCTAACCGACAATAAGATCGATTACGTGCACTGGGACGATCCCAACGAGCTAGTGGATCGCCTACGATTGCTCGACGCTTCGCGCCGAGCTGGTCACAACGCTCACGACAACGAGATCCTGTCGATCATAGAAGAACTTCGCGAAGCTGGCCTTATTATAAATTAAACGGTGTCTCGACAAAACTAATCAGTCGATCGACGTTACTCACATCGAAAAAAAAATGCCTATCAACAAATTTGGATTATTCGAACGGAGAAATGAAGAAATCTGCACAAGCGATCATTTGGGTAAATTGGCGACAAGTTACTTGCGTCGAAACGCTCTGTGTCGCGTCGCTACGGACTATGACGCGAGGTCGCGCAAGATTCGTCGTGTAGCGCAACCTGAGGCTGATACCGATGCAGTCAACAAACTGTATGTGGAACAATATGTTAAAACGTTGAAGAATCAACAGAAAGAATCAGACGAAAAGCTGATTGCGTTCGAGAAGGATATGCAAGCTTTGCAGATTGCGATAAACGAATTTCGACGTGCGATTAACACTAATTCAGAAACGGCTATCAATCTATAATGAGCTGTAGCGAACAGTTTAGGAGCAGCTATTGTACAATTATTAAACATCTACAAAGACTTAACGGCTACAAACGCTTATCGAACGGCTACAAAGGCTTATCGAACGGCTACGAAGGATTATCGAACTACAATGAGTGACAGCGATCGAAGAGGAAACGACCTCGAACGGGTCAGCAACGGCTATTGAACGGCTATTGAACGGCTATCGAACGACAGTGAACGGCTAAAGAGTGACAACGAATAATAAAACGCATGATGATACGTATCGTTTATTTGATCGACGAATCGAAACAACGATGGATCGACGATTGGGAATAATCGAGGAAGCGAAGAAACAACATAGTTTAGAGAAACGGCAGTTGGTGAATGAACTGCACGCACCAGCGAGAAAAAATTTCCCCCGAAGACATCGTCATAGTGCGGGGATACGATGACCTGTGGCAAGCCGACATCGTCGAGATGCGTCCGTACTCTCGTTTCAACAGAGGTTACAACTACATACTCACTGTCATCGATGCGTTGAGCAAGTACGCGTGGGCCGTACCACTCAAGAGTAAAGGTGGAAGCGAGACAGCTGACGCTATCGCCGAGATAATTCGAGATAGCAAGAGGTGTCCGAAAAATATACAGACCGATATGGGGAAGGAATTTTATAACGTCGACGTGCAACGGCTCATGCGAAAACACGACATCAATCATTATTCTACATATTCGACATTAAAGGCATCGATTGTTGAGCGATTCAATCGCACGCTGAAAAACGACATGTGGAAGATGTTTACGCTAAACGGATCTTACAAGTGGATCAACGTGTTGCCGGAACTCGTATCGAATTACAACGCGCGCAAGCATCGAACGATCGGTATGCGACCCGTCGACGTTACCCCCGCGATCGCTGAAAGACTCTTGGCTATTGTATACAACCATGTAAATATCGCGGGTCCGGCGAAATTCAAAGTAGGTGACTCGGTACGCGTTAGCAAGTACAAGACAGTTTTCGAGAAAGGTTACACGCCAAATTGGACAACCGAGGTGTTTAAAATTATAAAAGTGCAGCATACTAATCCCGTAAGCTATCTACTTGAGGATTATCGCAAAAAATCTATCGCTGGAGCGTTCTACGAACACGAGTTGCATCGCGCGAATTATCCGGACGTGTATCTCGTGGAGAAAGTACTGCGCAGGAGGGGTGACGAGGTTTACGTGAAATGGCTGGGATTTGACAATTCGCACAATTCTTGGATACATAAAGACAATGTGATTTAATTAATTAATTTAATTTTCATACAGTGTTTATTTTTTTTAATTTTCTGGAAAAAATATATATGTATAACATTATAATATTTGAAAAATAAAAATATACATAAAAATATACATAAAAAATCCTTATCAATATTCCTTTCTATAGTATATGTATTTTTAATAAGTTATAATAAGATGCATGAGATACACATAAAAATATATGAAATATAAAAAAATCCTTATTAATATTCCTTTCAATAGTACATGTATTTTTTTTTAATAAGATAATAAGATGTATGAAATATACATTACATAAAAATATATACAATATAAAAATCTTTATTAATAATTCTTTTAATAGATAGTTTATCGCACACATTTTACATTTTACATTTTACATTACATATTACAATGGTATCCTATAATGTCCCCACGGTAATGTATCTGTGGTTTCAGGTACGATATACCGCTTATCGTCGTACGGACTCAAAGCAATTTTCGTATCGCAGATCGTGTATACTTGGTGCAGTTTAGATCGTATACACGACTGTTGGCGCGTCATTTCAATTTCTTCTTTCAAACACCGCGTGTAATCGTCAAACGTTATCGTCCTCGCGACAACGTTGCTCTTGACGCCTTTAACTTTTTTCGTGTCTTTCTTTCCATTCACTCGTAATGCGTACATCTTTGCTCTGAGCCCGACGAATTCGGTCATTATGGCACCGTTATTTTCATCCTTCATCAGGCCCGGTATTTTTTTATTTTCAAGCGGTATACCGTACGCATTGTCTACCGCATAATCGCTCGTGTCAAATCTGGCGATATCGCGCTTCATGTTCTCATACACATCAACGCACTCAGTGTGATATATCAAACTATCTGTGTCGGTATACATAATCTTACACGGATTACATAATCTTATCGCGATACATTGGCGTCATATACTCGTGATGAAATTCATACAAACATGTCTTGGGTATGTCGAGTATGCACATACCCACGTAAATCGGCTTGTAGAATTTCACCTCGAGTTTACGCAATTCCACAGCGATTAAGTTTTCTGAAAAAACGCTTCTGCTGTGGAAATTCGGTTTTGCGATCATCGCTTCTGCACCGTACTGGCCATCCCATTTTGTTAATAATTTTACATCTACACGATTACGCACATTTTCCATCGTTTTACCAAACACAGCATTATTCATTAATTTATATAAATTTTTCTCGAAATCGTTTTTCGCGAGTGTTCTGAAATGTGTATTTAATTCGATATAACTGCGAAGTCATGGAGATTGCGTAAATTGTAATACGCGATGTATTTTTGTTACACGAAGGCCGTGACGCGTACACTGCTGTAGGTTACGGTAGTGTATCACGTAACGCTTCTTATCATATAACGTTGCAAGTAGTTTGAATTCCCGCTTACCGGGCGGCTTATCGCGCGTCGGACAAAACGGTAGGTCAATGTGCGTATCGTGAAGATGTCGTGGGTATTCGAGATCGACTTCGAGGATATAGCCTGTAGGGGAATCTAGCGCGATGGATGATACATCAAAATTCGACACGTCGTCGACCCATCGAAAATCGACATAGGGCAACGGTTGACACATTGCCCATCCGTATAAATTATTAACGTCAAAATACATCAAGTACGACGATGGTTTCGATGGATCGTACGACTCCATGTACTTGTTATTAGCGCGAGCGTATCTGTTGGAACATTGGCTCAGACCACCGCGTATACCGCGTTCGATGAACATAACCATGTCGATATCCATAAGCAACTCGAACGTGATCTTTGTATGCTTTAACATGGCGTCCCACGTGTATCCGGGGAGAGTATAATAATACGCGGGGTCGAGTCCGTAACTTTCGATACATTTATCGCGAAAATTTTCGAAAATATCTGCTAATAACAATACGTCGATTTTGAGATACATGTCGCTATATTCACCCAGCGTCCGAATGGAGAACCGCGTCCAGACGTTCTCGGCGTGCGCGTAATCGCTCTCGGATACAGTTTCACCGGTCAAAGAACTGTAAAACGATTCGCGCGGTGGTAAACACGTATCGTGCAACCTGTCAATGGAATCGATGTATTCGTATGGAAATACACCTTTTCGCGTTAACAAATTGAAATTTTCGGCAGATAAATTTTGAAATTCCGATTTTAAAATTTTGAGTTTATCTTTGTCCAAAAATGATGCCAATTTATCGAGACTCGATGTGAGAAATTTGTATGAATCGATGAAACGTAATTTTATTTGATTTTTTGATGCTTCTTTAAAATCAACACTTTTAGTAAATGAAATATATTTTTCCTTAGTTATCGGCAATAACTCGATTTTCCCTTCGAACGCTGTGGCTATTTCCTCGATGATAAAATGAGAATCGTAATCGGATAAATTGTGAAAAACTATCGGAATGCAAAAAGAATCTTTATAATTTAGATTACAATTTGAATGTGCAGGACCTCTGTACCGCCCGGTCAGATGGCAATGATCGCGAACGTGTGTATCGTCTTGCGCGAACGGTTTTTCGCATATGTGACATTGAGTAACGTGATAAAATTCTTTCTGTTCTTCGAACATTAAATCTACCATGGGGACATTTGTTTTTAAAATATTTTTTACGCGTAATGCCAAATTTTTAAGATCTTTAACGAACCATGCTATACAATCGGCGCTACGATGCGAATGATACGCCGATAAAGATTTGTCGAACGAGCAATGTACATAGTAAGCTATGCTAAATACTTGATGATGATGTTGATATAATTTCTCTTCTTCCTTCTTGGCCAGGACGCATTCCAAGTCGGCGTACACAATGAATGGAAGCCGCTCCTTCCGATTAGGGTTGCTGAACTCGAGCCACTTGTCCTTGTCGCTCGGCAATCGGACAGCGCAGTCGTTCATCTCCCCGCAGTCGACCGTATGCAATTGCAACTTGTCGTCCGAAAATAATGCAAGCATCTGTAAAAGAAAGAAAAATTTTAATTAAGATTTTAACAATCCATATTATAATTATACAAATTATAATTATTCAAATAATATAAAATAAACTTACCGATTGCAGATATATTTCTTGTGATCTTTTTTGCTGAGTTGCGAGCTCACTAGTCGGGATAGATTCTTGATCCACGCGAAATGTCCCACGCTGTTGTTACCATCTTCCACGTATAGCAGATTCACATGCTTGTCCCGTTTCTGCTGTGAAAGATGTATCGGGGCAATGTTGTTCTCTTTCTCGATGCTGTACACGTTGATTGAAATGTTATTTGCATGTTCAAATTTCTTAATCTGATTCACAGTCGCTGGAAACTCAATGTCCCGGAGATTCAGCACTGTCGCGTAATGCGGATACGATGATTCCCGTTCCGCGTGACTTTCGGCGGGATACAGAGCGGCGACCACTGCCCACGCGAAACATGCATTGTCCTTTGATTGCACGTTAATCACCGCTCTCTTCATCATAATATCCCGCGGTAACTTGATGTGACATCCCGCGTGCATGGGATTGAACTTGTTAATATTTACAGTCAAGTTCAGTATTCGCGACAAAGCCCACCCGCTATCGCGTTCCTGAAATTCTTCCAGAGACGCTAGGGTGGACTCGATAACGCGCTGTTCGTACCACTCGCGTAAATTGGACGTGCGAAAGAGTTCATGGTTTCTTGTATTTACACTTTTATTCGCATGTTTATCTCCGGCCACAAATTCACCATTGAATATTGTGTTCACTTTTATACTGCTGTGTTTTTCTAGAGCGTCCTGCACATGTTCTATCACAATGTTTTCGGCATCCTCTAGAAATTGGCGCGGTTCGATGTGATTATAATTTATCACCGCACTAGTCGATACGCGACTCTCGAACGCGGTATCGATCTCTCGCCAAACGAGTCTCTCCGCGTTATTGTCATCGCTGTATTCACCACCACTGGGAATAAATCTTCTCTGCAATCGAGTTTTTGCACCTTCGAGCTGCGCGATTTTAGCTGCCAGAGATTGTCTCTTTCCGATCGAGAGTCGCGGACGCTTAACACGACTGCGTTCTTCGAGCTCTTTGATCAATTCCTCGCAACGCTGCAGCCATGCAAAATACTCGCCCAAGGTGGCAATTTGGCGAGATCGCTCTATCAGATCGCCTTCAGTCTGCTCGATGTTTTCCATTTTATGTATTATCACACAATATATATCACACTTTCTAACAGAACACTATCTTTTTTTTGACAGAACACTTTCCGAGAAAACACTATTTTTTGCTACCGACGTGTCGATGCGTTTTCAAATGATGTACTATGATCTGCTGCGCTTCGATCCTTCTTATATTCGACCAACAAGCTTTCAGAGAACCTGTTGACACGGGGGGTTGACACGAAAGAAAATTTTCTTGCAAATGTACCTAGGATCGTAGAAAAAATGCGCTATTATATTACACAGATTGCTTGAAAAGGTTGGACTGAAATATCTCAAAAATGTAAGTTGAAATGTAAAATGAAATAAAGTCATAAAAATATGTATAAGAGTACAAAAGGTTTTAGAATATACCATTTGTATAAAAGAATTATACAAGGTTTTCTATAGTATCCCATTTGCAAAAAAAATTTCTTTGTGTCCCCGATAATCTCTGAAAGCTTGTCCGCTTAATCTCTATTGTACGTCGAACGGGAAAAAAAAACCTGGAATTATCTATTACGGGTGTACCTCGAGAGTACAAAGCAGCCGAACATCGGCGCTGATATGTAAACGAGGGAGACACCTCCGATTAGTCAAAGCCAATTGTGTCTAATTGTATTGTGTCTAATCGAGTAATCTCCAGACAAAGCAGTCGACCATTAGCGCTATTAAAATTTTTCCTTAAAAAATAAAATTTTTCCTTAAAAATAAAATAAAAGAACAAAAAAAAAGATTAGCCAAAATCCTTTTCAAAATACAATAAAATACAATAAAAGAACAAAAAAAAAGATTAGCCCCAAAATCTTTTTTAAAATACAATAAAATAAAATTAAAGAACAAAAAAAAAGATTAGACCCAAAATCCTTTTCAAAATACAATAAAATACAATAAAAGAACAAAAAAAGATTAGACCCAAAATCCTTTTCAAAATACAATAAAATAAAATAAAAGAACAAAAAAAAGATTAGCTCCAAAATCTTTTTTAAAATACAATAAAATAAAAGAAAAGAAAAGAAAATAAAATAATAAAATAAAATAAAAGAACAAAATAAAAGATTAGACCCAAAATCCTTTCCAAAATACAATAAAATAAAATAAAAGAACAAAAAAAAGATTAGCTCCAAAATCTTTTTTAAAATACAATAAAATAAAATAAAAGAAAAGAAAATAAAATAATAAAATAAAATAAAAGAACAAAAAAAAAAGATTAGACCCAAAATCCTTTTCAAAAGAATACCGCTCTTTTGTGTATGCTTGTCATTCAACGTGAGCCCCGCCCCCAACCCCCGCGTGACGTCATACCCCCGCTCCGCTGAGATCCCCTCGCACCTCACCTCCCCTGAGAGGACCTGGGTTAGAACCGGCCTACTACATCTACTATCATCATCGTCATCATTAATGATAATAATATTTTCTGCAGCCATTTTATATTAAAATACACAAGAACGATGAGAAAAATATTCACTTCTTCACTTTCGATTTCTTCACTTTCGATTTCTCGACTCGCGCACTGCCAAACTCTTTCTGACAAGGCAGCGAGATTTCGAAACGAGATCATATAATAGAGATGTGACATTATCGTCATATCGTCGTAAACGCCTCGTAAAAGGTACGCGCGGTCCCATATATTTATCGAAAGTATAAGCAATATTGTGTCGCATGCCCGGTTGATAAACAATATAAACAAATAGTACCTCACAATCGTCTTTCACGATTTTTTCTCGGAAGAATTTTTAACGTATCAGCGCCGATGTTTGGCTGCTTTGTACCCTTGCTTCCACCGCTCGTATATCAGCGCTTTCGCGATACATCCCTCACCCCCGATATAAGTAATTCTAGATTTTTTCGTTCGACGTATCCTTATCTCTCTCATTGAATTACACAGCACGTAAATTTATAAACAATATAAACAAACGGCACCTCCTAGAATCGTCTTTCATGATTTTTTATCGGAAGAATTTTTAACATATCAGCGCCGATGTTTGGCTGCTTTGTTTTCTCCTTTATATAAGAAGGATTGAAGCGCATCAAATCATCATAGTATGTGATTTGAACACCCATCGACGCGTCGGCAGTAAAAAAAAGTATAGCGGTGTTCCGTTAGAAAGATTTTTGCGCCTATTTCACGTTCAAGATAGCAAACGGTATTGTTTATCGCGTGCAAAAGTCATCCGTAGAAAACTGTGACATAGTGTTTTAAAAGTGTGAGTGTGAAAAAGACAGGAAAATGGAAAACATCGAGCAGACCGAACGCGATCTGGTGGAGGAACTCGCCAAATTGCCACCTTGGGCGAGTATTTCGCGTGGCTGCAGCGTTGCGAGGAATTGATCAAAGAGCTCGAAGAACGCAGTCGTGTCAAGCGTCCGCGGCTCTCGATCGGAAATAGACAATCTCTGGTGACTAAAATCGCGCGACTAGAAAGTGCGAAGACTCGATTGCAAAGACGGTTTATTCCTAGTGGTGGTGATTATAGCGGTGACAATAACGCGGAAAGGCTCGTTTGGCGAGAGATCGATACCGCGTTCGACAGCCGTATTCTGACCGGTGCCGTGATTAACGCAAACTATATCGAACCTCGTCAATTTCTCGAGGATGCCGAAGACATCGTACTCGAGCAAGTGCAAGACGTTATAAAAAGACACAACAGTGTAAAAGTAAATACTATATTCAACAGTGAATTTGTGTCGGGTGATAAGCGCGCGAATAAAAGTATAAATACGAGAAACTGTGAACTCTTTCGCACATCGGATTTACGCGAGTGGTTCGAGCGCCGCGTTATCGAGCCCACTTTAGCGTCTCTGGAAGAGTTTCAGGAACGCGATAGTGGCTGGGCATTGTCGCGAATACAGAATTTGACTGTTAATGTAAATAAATATAATCCAATGCGCGCGGAATGCCACATTAAATTGTCGCGGGAGATGAAAAGAGCGGTGGTTAACATACAGTCTAAAGACAATGCATGTTTCGCGTGGGCAGTGGTCGCCGCTCTATATCCCGCAGAAAGAAAGGTGGAACGAGAATCATCGTACCCGCCTTACGCGACAGTGCTGAATCTCCGCGACATTGAGTTTCCAGTAACTTTAAATCAAATTAAAAAGTTTGAACTCGCAAACAGTATCTCGATCAACGTGTACGGCATCAAAGACAAGAACAGTATCGTCCCGATACGTCTTTCGGAGCAGAAGCGAGATAAGCATGTGAATCTGCTATACGTGGAAGACGGCAACAGCGTCGGACATTTCGCGTGAATAAAAAATTTATCCAGGCTCGTGAGCTCGCAACTGAGCAAACACAAGGATCACAAATATATCTGCGATTGGTATGTATATATTAATATAAAATAATTATATTAAATAATTTATATAAAAATTGTTCTAATTTTAATTAAAAAATTTTTCTTTTACAGATGCCTGCATTATTTTAGTTCAGATGACAAGTTGCAGGCGCATACGGTCGACTGCGGGGAGATGAATGACTGCGCTATCCGGTTGCCGAGCGACAAGGACAAGTGGCTCGAATTCAATTACAACAGGAAAGAGCGGCTTCTATTCGTCGTGTACGCCGACCTGGAATGCGTTCTGGCCAAAACAGTTGAAAAACAACAAAAATTGCATCAACATCACCAAGTATTTAGCATAGCTTACTATGTATTGTTCGTACGACGAATCTTTATCGGCGTATCATTCGCGTCGTAGCGCCGATTGTATAGCATGGTTCGTCGAAGATCTTAAAAATTTAGCGATTCGCGTTAAGAATATTTTAACGACCAATGTCCCTATGGTAAATTTAACATCGGAAGAGTGTGAAAAATTTTACAACGCCACTCAATGTCACATATGCGAAAAACCGTTCGCGGAAGACGATACACGCGTTCGCGATCATTGTCATTTGACCGGGCGGTATAGAGGCCCCGCGCATTCAAATTGTAATTTAAATTACAAAGAATCTTTTTGTATTCCGATAGTTTTTCACAATTTATCCGGTTACGATTCGCATTTTATTATCGAGGAAATAGCCACAGCATTCGAAGGGAGAGTCGAGTTATTTCCGATAACGAAAGAGAAATATATTTCTTTTACAAAAAATGTCAACCTTAAAGAAGGCGATTGGAAAAATCATGTAAAATTACACTTCATCGATTCGTACAAATTTCTTACATCGACAAATTGGCATCTTATCTAGACAGAGATAAACTCAAAATTTTAAAATCGAAATTTGAAAACTTATCCGCGGAAAATTTCAGTTTATTAACACGGAAAGGTGTCTTTCCGTACGAATACGTCGACTCGGTAGATAGGTTGCGAGATACGTGTTTACCACCGCGCGAATCGTTTTACAGTTCCTTGACCGGTGAAACTATATCCGAGAGCGATTACGCGCACGCCGAGAACATTTGGATGCGATTCTCCATTCGAACGCTGGACGAATATAGCGACATGTATCTCAAAATCGACGTATTGTTATTAGCAGATATTTTCGAAAATTTTCGCGATAGCTGCATCAAAAGTTACGGACTCGACCCCGCTTATTACTATACTCTCCCCGGATACACGTGGGACGTCATGTTAAAGCATACAAAGATCACGTTCGAGTTGCTTACAGATATCGACATGGTCATGTTTATAGAACGCGGTATACGCGGTGATCTGAGCCAATGTTCCAACAGATACGCGCGCGCTAATAACAAGTACATGCGACAATCGTACGATCCATCGAAACCATCGTCGTACTTGATGTATTTTGACGTTAATAATTTATACGGATGGGCAATGTGTCAACAGTTGCCTTACGCCGATTTTCGATGGGTCGACGACGCGTCGAATTTTAACGTATCATCTATAGCGTTAGATTCGCTTACGGGGTATATCCTCGAAGTCGATCTCGAGTACCCGCAACATCTTCACGATACGCACACCGACCTACCGTTTTGCCCGACGCGCGACAAGCCGCCAGGTAAGCGGGAATTCAAACTGCGTGCAACGTTATACGATAAGAAGCGTTACGTGATACACTACCATAACCTACAGCAGTGTACGCGTCACGGTCTTCGTGTGACAAAAATACATAGAATTTTACAGTTTTCTCAATCTCCATGCCTTCGAAATTACATAGAATTAAATACACATTTCAGAACACTCGCGAAAAACGATTTCGAAAAAAATTTATACAAATTAATAATGCTGTGTTTGGTAAAACGATGGAAAATGTGCGTAATCGTGTCGATGTAAAATTATTAACAAAATGGGACGGTCGGTTTGGCGCGGAAGCGGTGATCGCGAAACCGAATTTCCACAGCAGAAGCGTTTTTTCGGAAAATCTGATTGCGGTAGAATTGCGTAAACTCGAGGTGAAATTTTACAAACCGATTTACGTGGGTATGTGCATACTCGACATATCCAAGACGTGTCTGTACGAATTTCATCACGAGTACATATTTCCTCTGTATCGCGACAAATGTAAGATCATGTACACCGATACGGACAGTCTCGTATATCACATTGAGTGCGCGGATGTCTATGAGAACATGAAGCGCGATATCGCCAGATTTGACGAGCGATTATGCGATGGACAATGCGTACGATATACGGCTTGTAAATAAAAAAGTGCCGGAAGGAAAAAGTTTGATGAAGGATGAAAATAAAAAAGTCTGATGAAGGATGAAAATAACGGTGCGATAATGACCGAATTCATCGGGCTCAGGGCAAAGATGTACGCGTTACGAGTGGACGGAAAGAAAGACACGAAGAAAGGCAAAGGCGTCAAAAGTAATGTCGTAGCGCGTAATATAACCTTCGAAGATTACACGCGGTGTTTAAACGAAGAGATCGAAATGACGCGACAACAGTCGTGTATAAGATCGAAATTGCACAAAGTGTATACCGTCCGCGAGACGAAAATTGCTCTGAGTCCGTACGATGACAAGCGATATATCGTACCTGATTCGACTAACACGTTACCATGGGGACATTATAGGATACCTTTGTAAATACATGTATATATTTTATTTATTACTGTATATATATTTTGTATTTCATATAGTTTTATATAATACACATCTTACACATTTATATTTCATATATTTTATGTAACGCATATCTTACATACTTATATTAAGAATATATATATATATAGTATTATTGAAAGAAATATTAATAAACACTGTATAAATTAAATCATATTGTCCTTATGTATCCAAGAGTTGTGCGAATTGTCAAATCCTAGCCATTTCACGTAAACCTCGTCACCTCTCCTGCGCAGTATTTTCTCCACGAGATATACGTCAGGATAATTCGCGCGATGCAACTCGTGCCTGTAGAACGCTCCAGCGATAGGTTTTTTGCGATAATCCTCGAGTAGATAACTTACGGGATTAGTATGCTGCACTTTTACAATTTTAAACACCTCGGTTGTCCAAAGAGATTTGGCGTGTAATCCTTCTCGAAAACTGTCTTGTACTTGCTAACCTAACCTAACCTATTTTGAATTTCGCCGGACCCGCGATATTTACACGATTGTATACAGTAGCCAAGAGTCTCTCGGCGATCGCGGGGGTAACGTCGACGGGTCGCATACCGATCGTTCGATGCTTGCGCGCGTTGTAATCCGATACGAGTCCCGGCAACGCCTTGACCCACTTGTAAGATCCGTTCAGCGTAAACATCTTCCACATGTCGTCTTTTAGCGTGCGATTAAATCGCTCGACGATCGATGCCTTCAATACCAAATACGTAAAATTATGATTTATGCCGTGTTTTCGCATGAGCCGTTGCACGTCAGCGTTATAAAATTCCTTCCCCATGTCGGTCTGTATGTTTTTCGGACACCTCTCGCTATCTCGAATTATCTCGGCGATAGCGTCAGCTGTCTCGCTTCTGCCTTTACTCTTGAGCGATACGGCCCACGCGTGCTTGCTCAACGCATCGATGACTGTGAGTATGTAGTTGTAACCTCTGTTGAAACGAGAGTACGGACGCATCTCGACAATGTCGGCTTGCCACAGATCATCGTATCCCCGCACTATTACGTGTCTTCGGGGGAAATTTTTTCTCGCCGGTGCGTGCAGTTCGTTCACCAACTGCCGTTTCTCTAAACTATGTTGTTTCTTCGCTTCCCCGGTTATTCCCGATCGTCGGTCCATCGTTGTTTCGATTCGTCGATCGAATTAGCCGTTCAATAGCCGTTCGTAGCCGTTCAATAGCCGTTCAATAGCCGTTCGATTACCGTTGCTGACCCGTTCGATTGCCGTTTATAGCCGTTCAATAGCCGTTCAATAACCGTTCACTGCCGTTCGATTGTCGTTGCTGATCCGCTCAATTGCCGTTTATAGCCGTTCCTTAGCCGTTCAATTGCCGTTCACTGCCGTTCTTGATCCCTTTGTTGGCGCGATTGACCCTGTTGATAGTCGTTTTTAAGCAGTCCGTAGCCTCGTTCGCAGTCGTTTCTGACCCGTTCGTAGCCTCGTTGACAATCGTTTTTGACTCGTTCGTAGCCGTTGTGGACTTGTATGCCGCCTCGTATGTAGCCGTTCCTGACGTGTTCATAGCCTTGTTCGCAGCCGTCCTTGAGGTGCCCGTAGCCTTGTTCGCAGCTGTTCTTGAATTGTTCGTAGCCTCGTTCGAGACCGTTTCCTCTTCGATCACTGCCACTCATTATAGCTCGATAATCGTCGGATAATCGTACGTAGCCGTTCGGTAAACCTTTCTAGATGTTTAATAATTGTACAATAGCCGCTCCTAAGCCGTTCACTATAGCATTACAGGTTGATAGCCGTTTCAGAATTAGCGTTAATTGTACGACGAAGCTCGTTTATCGCAGTCTGTAAAGCTCGCACGTCCTTTTCGAACGCAGTCAGCTTCTCGTCTGATTCTTTCTGTTGATTCTTCAACGTTTTAACGCATTCTTCCACGTACAGTTTGTTGACTGCATCGGTATCAGCCACAGGTTGCGCTACACGGCGAATCTTGCGCGACCTCGCGTCATAGTCCGTTGCGACGCGACACAGAGCGTTTTGACGCAAGTAACTCGTCACCAATTTACCTCAATGATCGCTCGTGCTGATTTCTTCGTTTCTCCGTTCGAATAATCCAAATTTGTTGATAGGCATTTCGATGCTAGTGACGTCGATCGACTGATTAGTTTCGTCGAGACACCGTTTAATTTATAATAAGGCCGGCTTCGCGAAGTTTCTCTATGATCGACATGATCTCGTTGTCGTGAGCGTTGTGGCCAGCTCGACGCGAAGCATCGAGCAGTCGCAGGCGATCCACTAGCTCGTTGGGATCGTCCCAGTGCACGTAATCGATCTTATTGCCGGTTAGCGTCATCGCGCGAGGCGTGAATACTCCTGTTCCTGTTTTTTTCTTTCTCGATTCGAACGACATCAACGGCGCGATTATTTGTTTATACTTGTATCCCTTGTTGCTCTTTAATTGACCTTGCGCATTATATCGACGTTTATGCGCACTCGTCGCCATCAATATGCTCTTATATTTTTGCGCATCATCCTCAGTGTATACGGCGTCATTGGGAATTCTCATGAAGATCAACTCGTATAATCCCGGTGTACCGATGTATCTCACATTGTCTATGATTATAAAGTCATCTTTGTCAATGCCGAATCGTTTGTTACCGAGACGCATTCCATTCTCGTCGAAATAGACGCCGTACACATGATCGATCGCGTTTTTTTTTCTTTCGTCACCTCTAAGAAGAGCGCCCATGTATTTTTGCCCCAATGGTCCCAAGTTCTCTCGTAACACTTCTTGACCTTCCGACGTTTGTAACATGTTTCGAACGGATGTTTCGGGCGGATTACCCGTGGTTTCGAAAACGTCTTCGATCGCGAGTGATTTGGGTATCGCGGGTTGCGCGATTCTCGGCGCGAACGGTGTAGAGGTTATCGGCGGTTCATCCGATAAAGTCTCCGATAGATCGGATATACGCGACATCGATAAACGTTTCGCCTTCACCGATCATTACCTCTTTTTCGGTGTCGCATCCTTCTCCTTCTCCTCCTTGTATCGCTTGATGGGTAACGTTTTAATTATTGCGTCAGCGTTACTCTCCGGCTCTTTTTTCACCACGATTGCGCTAGAGTTGTCGACGATCTTTTGCAGCGGCTCGATAATATGTCTAAAATGGGTCTTGACCGCGATATCTTCGTCGATCTTACCGGTCTTCAAAGCGCGATGTTTCTTGCGGATCGATTCGCTCGTTTTCTCAATCTCCCGCGCAATCTTTTCACGCTCGCGAATATTATCGTTTCCAGCCATATTGACGGAACGTCAAGCGTTTCACCCTTCTCGATGGAATGTCGACAGCGACTAATCGTTTCGAGGTATCGCGAACACATTAAATCCTTTTCTGTATCGCCCGTTCGTAAGCGCGCTGTCCTTATCAATCACTAGGAATCCATACTTTTGCTGCCAACAAGTACGGCATAATTCACTGAAATCCTCGTACGACATGTCGGTATTCACGTGATCGTTGTACACGTGTTTCAAATTTGTACCGTCCTGTTTGAACAAGATCAGCAGGTTCGCGTTGTCGCATATAAGATGTTTTGGTATTCTCGCGTACGTCTGACAAAGATAGAAGCAGTCGACGTTCGAGTGACGACCCATTGAGAAGTACTCTCTTATCGTATCTTGCTTGTCGCACGCCACGTCATCGAAGACAAAAATCGAGTTTGGACATGCCTCACTCGGTGGAATGACGTCACTGTTATTCGAGAACGTAAAGTAGCCGATTTCGTCGATCGGCGTCAATAAATTCTCCAGATATCGATATTTTGGCTGTTGCAGCGACTTCGAGTACACGTACACGTTCTCGAAACGTACACCGTGTGGACTTTCCAGTAGACTTATCAAAACGTTGGTTTTATCACAATTCGAGAGACCGCAAACGATCGCGCGTATAGTAGTCGGTAACATCGTACCGTGTCTGCGCATCTCCGCGTTGTCACCCATTGATCGTAATCTATCATCGCAATTCGTCACGTGTATCGTCAAAGGCTGTCGTACGAACCGCATGTTTTCTGTTTCGAACCAATTTTGCGAATGATCGCGAGAGGGAGACCTATTTATAGAGGTATCTCGATTTGAAACCGCTCAGTATCAAAAATGTTTCTCCTTCTGTCGGACGAGAGAGACATTCTCGGGCTTACCGCCAAACAACTGCAGTATATCCCGAAGATTCTTTTACTGCAAAATTTCGGTGATTACGTGGAACGATTGTGAGACAAGCTTCCAGAATATATAAAGGCTGATCCTGAGGTTCGACAATATCGTTCGTGCATGCGACTTTACAACCAGCCGTGGCAGCGAACGCACATTGACGGTCCGCCTCCGTTGATAAAAGATTGCTACGTATGTCAGCGAGAATCGTAAGAGGCAGCGGTCTCTTAAATCGTGCGATAAACGCGCTTCCGATCGAATTCCATATTCCCGGATCGGCTATTAGTTTTGCGGTCCAGGCACGCGGTTGCGGAAACGATTAGCCAGAGGCGATCGAGGTATAAATTTATTGAACGCGGCATGTCGCGAACACGATATAGCGTACTCTCGGAGCAGCGATCTCACCGAGAGACACGCGGCTGATAGGATACTCGCCGAGAAAGCGCGAAATCGTATCGGTGCGAGAGATTCGACTCTCGCTGAGAGAGCCGCCGCCACAGCTGTCTGGGCGGCGATGAAAGCCAAGACGAAGCTCGGTATGGGCCTGAAGAGGACGAAGACGAAGAAGAAGAAAACTGCGAAGAAACGGATACTTCCGGTAGCGAAATGCGGCGGCGTATTGCCGATTCTACCAATGCTGGGTGCGCTCGGATTCCTGACTGGCGGAGCGGCGGGTGTAGCGAAGGTGGTGAACGACGGAAAAGCCGCGCAACGTCAAATGCAAGAGATGCTACGTCACAATCGCGCCATGAAAGGTCGCGGATTATATCTCGCTCCTTACAAACATGGACGAGGAGTCTCAACGAGAAGAAGAAAAAAAAAAACGTCAAAGAGACGTTAAAAATGCGGCAGGGCGCAACTACCAACGTACAATTGCTATAACTGGCGAAACGTATGCGCATTCCGTATTTTAGAGGTGTTTTCATGCGCGACTCTTTACCGATCGGTATTTATCAAAACGAGAACGGCATCGTAAATTTAGATAGTGTCGAAGGACCGGGTACTCATTGGGTAGCGTATGCAAAGAGGGGGAATCGCGTTATATATTTCGATAGTTTCGGCAATCTTCGACCGCCCAAGGAACTTGTACGATATTTCGAACGAAACGTAACTAAGATACAATACAATCACACGCCTGTTCAAACTTACGATCAGAGCATCTGCGGACAATTGTGTTGCAGTTTCTTCGTAACGTCATGCGTGCGAATTTAAAGATGGATATCGCACTATTTAACTCAGTATTCATTAAACAGTTTTTCGTCGACATGTCTATGACATTCACGTTGACTGGAAGAGTAGCGTTCTCGCGGCAAATTTCTTTCCTCTGTAGACTTGAGCGACGATGAATACGAACTCGGTCTAACGGATTTTGAGACTTATCACACGATACCGAACGTGAATTCCTCGAATAATAAATTTTTACTTTAGGCAAAGACGACGCGGAAATTACGATCCCGAGGGATCGTACGAGTTGCGAAGATATACATGAATTTTTGAAACGTGCAATTTCACGGAAACATCGCGATAAGAAATAACATTGACGGGTGATACGAAGATGGCGAATATCCGATAGTGCTCCGCGCTAATTACAATACATGAGAAGCGAGATCATAATGCGCAATACAGATTAACTTTGAGCAAACGCAACATTGGATGCTGCTATGGATCTCGAATCGTTTCCGAGCCGGAAAATGGTCGAATCCGAACTATTTGCACCGATTAACATTATCACACGTTAATA
Organism: Camponotus floridanus; assembly: GCF_003227725.1. Classification (NCBI taxonomy): domain Eukaryota; kingdom Metazoa; phylum Arthropoda; class Insecta; order Hymenoptera; family Formicidae; genus Camponotus; species Camponotus floridanus. The sequence goes on from NW_020229538.1 coordinate 71,981, forward strand.
TTATCCGGTAGAATGTAACGTGACCGGCGCGCGGTAAACAACGGAAACTCGTTCGAATGACGATAGCGACGAATTTTCACAAGAGGGTACCGCCGGGATATAGATA
>NW_020229539.1:0-38075 GCF_003227725.1 Camponotus floridanus
GTTCGACTTTGGATAGTCATTTGAAGGTCACGTGAAGGTCACCTCAATTTTTTTAAATGGCACCCTCTATTTTTTATTACATATTCTTATAGCTGACCTTTCCATAACCATATATTTGAAGTCTTTTAATGTAGGACTTCCTGAAATATTTTAAATTTTATATATTATGATGATATATATGATTGTTTGGTTTTAAGAAGGCTATGAAACAGCGTCTATAATGAGACTTTAAGACTTAAAATTTAAGAAATTGATCAATCACATTTATTATTCTTCCTTAAATTCAATTGTAATTGGTCAATTTCTGAAATCTTAAGTCTTAAAGTCCTATTGTAGACGACGCATTAGATAGTATCATTGGTTTGACTTTCAAGAGCTAAAAATAAGAAGTGTTATTTAAAAATTTAAATTTTTATATTAAAATAAATTTTTTAATGGCACTTATTTTTAGCTCTTGAATGGTATCATCTTATAGTCTTCTTAAAACTAGACAACTTTTCTCTGAAACATTTTTCGCTGCCGGGCTTGGTTTTCGAGATATTCGACTGACAAGAGTCATAAATATTGTAATGAAATTAAAAATATCTCAGGAAATTCTATGTTAAAAAAGGTTCAAATATAGCGTTTTGGAAAGCTTTCGAGATAAGCTACAAGAATATATGTAATAAAAAATAAGAAATGCCATTTAAAAAAATTGAGATGACCTTCACGTGGCCTTCAACTGACCCTTCAAGGTCAAATCAATGGTATTATCTTATGGCCCCCTCGAAACTAAACAACTTTTGTCTGAAACTTTTTTTGTAAAATGCATAGGAATAGAAATATTTAGGGTGAGATCTATATATACACGGTGAGTCATTATAATGACTTACCGTGTATATATAGATAGGGTGTTTTGTTTTAATTTCTTCAGGCAAATATCTCGAAAAATATGGAAAAATATAAACAAATGTTTTAGACAAAAGTTGCATGGTTTCGAAGTGGACATATGATGGTGCCACTGATTTGACCTTAAATAATTGTCTGAAAGTTATATTAAGGTTACCTTTAATTCATTTAATAGAATCCTATGTAATGAAAATAGTGGGTTCTATTTAAGAAGTTAAAGGTAACCTTAATATGACTTTCAAACAACTATCCAAAGATAAACCAATGATACCATGTTCTCTTCGAAACCATACAACTTTTATCTTGAAATATTTTTTCATATTTTCCATATTGTTCGAGATATTTGTCTAGGGCAATTAAAATAAAACAATATATATATATATATATATATATATATATATATATATATATATATACAGGGTGAGTCATTTTAAGTGACGGACTAAAATTTCTCGAAAACTATAGGAGATACAGAAAAATGTTTCAAACAAAAATTGTAGGGTGTAAAGGGGGACATAAGATGGTAGTATTGGTTTGACCTTGGAAAGTCATTTGAAGGTCACATAAAAGTCACCTTCAATTTCTTAAATTGAACCCACTATTTTTCATTACATATTCTTGTAGCTTATCTCGAGAACTTTCCAAAACACTACAGACAAATGTTTTTTCATTAAATACTTTTTGAGTTATAAGGCTTCAAAGTTTGCAGTACTTCGATATAAAATGCAAAATATCTCGTAAAATATTTAGTTTTCGGTAGTCTTACCTTAATACTTTTATGCACAGGATAATGAGACAAAACTATTGGTGCAAAGAAAACGTATGATTGTTTATGATAAAAAATGTGTAATTTGCAATGCACTTTTTGTTATAAACAATCATGCGTTTTCTTTGCACCAATAGTTTTGTCTCATTATCCTGTGCATAAAAGTATTAGGGTAAGACTACCGAAAACTAAATATTTTACGAGATATTTTGCATTTTATATCGAAGTACTGCAAACTTTGAAGCCTTATAACTCAAAAAGTATTTAATGAAAAAACATTTGTCTGTAGTGTTTTGGAAAGCTCTCGAGATAAGCTACAAGAATATGTAATGAAAAATAGTGGGTTCAATTTAAGAAATTGAAGATGACTTTTATGTGACCTTCAAATGACTTTCCAAGGTCAAACCAATGCTACCATCTTATGTCCCCCTTCACACCCTACAATTTTTGTTTGAAACATTTTTCTGTATCTCCTATAGTTTTCGAGAAATTTTAGTCCGTCACTTAAAATGACTCACCCTGTATATATACATAGGGTGGCTCATTTTAATTTCCCCAGCCAAATATTTCGGAAAATAATGAAAAATCAAAAAAATGTTTCAGACAAAAGTTGTATGGTTTCTAGGGGGACATAAGAGGGTACTATTAGTTTGACCTTGAAGAGTTATTTGAAGATCACATGAAGGTCACCTTCAATTTCTTAAATGGAACCTACATTTTCTCATTACATATTCTTGTAGCTTATCTCGAGAGCTTTCCAAAACACTATAATAAAATATTTTTTTATTGAGTACTTTTCGAGTTATGAGGCTTGAAATCATTTCTTAATTTTACATAAACTATAAAATATCTAGTGAAATATTCATTTTTCGATTATCTTACCTTGATACTTTTATGTACAAAATAATGAGAGGAATCAATTGGTGTAAGGAAAACACATAGTTATTTTTAAGAAAAAATATGTAATTTGCAATTAACAATTACATATTTTTTCTTTGAAACAACTATGTATTTTTTTTTTACACCAATTGATTTCTCTCATTATTTTGTACATAAAAGTATTAAAGCAAGATAATCGAAAAATGAATATTTTACTAGATATATTACGGTTTATGTTAAATTAAGAAATGATTTCAAGCCTCATAACTCGAAAAGTACTCAATAAAAAAATATTTTATTATAGTGTTTTGGAAAGCTCTCGAGGTAAGCTACAAGAATATGTAATGAGAAAATGTAGATTCCATTTAAGAAATTGAAGGTGACCTTCATGTGACCTTTAAATAACTCTTCAAGGTCAAACCAATGGTACCATCTTATGTCCCCCTAGAAACTATACAACTTTTGTCTGAAACATTTTTTTGATTATTTTTATTATTTTTTTCATTATTTTCCGAAATATTTGGCTGGGGAAATTAAAATGGGCCACCCTGTATAATAATTTATTATTATACATATTATTACATTTTAAAAAATAAATGTAAATATATTAATATTTATTATTGTTTTTGTTTCAGGAACTTCAGTCAAATACAAAGAGAAAAAAAGGAAGAGGAAGTGAAAAAAATTAATCAAGAATAGTATTAAGTAAATAATTAATAATTAATTAAGTAATTACGTAGTAAATAATTAAATATAGCTAAGTATTAAGTAGTTAAGTATTAAGTAAGGGCCATTCTACAGTGAGATTTTAAGAAATTGGCCAATCACAGTCGAGTATTCTTTTAATATTTGACTGTGATTGATGTTTCTTGAGTCTTACGCTTTAAGTCTTCTTAAAATATCATTGTAGACGCCGCTTAAGTAATTAAAAGTTATTAAATTTAAATAATTTATAATAAATTAAGTTAAAATAATTATAATTATATTATATTTAATTATATAATTTTATTATATTTGTATTAATTACTTATTGTTTTGTAATTTGTTTTCATATCTTTTCATGTATAGTTATTAATAATAAATAATATTGATAATAAGAACAATAATGATTTTAATGATAAATGATGATATAAATGATATATAAATGAAGATCTTGATATTGATGATAATGATATTAATGACAATGAAAATGATGACAATGAGAATAAGAATGACAATGATAATAATAACAAAATGATGATTATATGATGATTAATTGTTTTTTTTATTAATGTCTATTAATAACATTTTATGTATATATATATTTAACACAGCATATATACATATTAGTATATTAATATGTTAATATATTTTTATAAAATGGGTAGACGTAAAATTGTGCGTACTTTAGAAGAAGAAGAAGAAGAAGAAGAATTTCTACAATGACGTCGAGAAGAAAGAAGGGAAAGTCAACAGCGCCGTAAAAATAATAAATTAGTTGAAAATTCTTCAAATTTAATATCAAATCAACAAATTATTTGTATTACTGGGACATCAAATAATAATCGCACGGTAATAGAATTGAATTCGAAAACTGATGAAAATTCTTTAATTGTTAAATCAACATTACAACCATCTGCAGAATATCAAATTCGTTATCGATCATGACAAAAAAAAAAACAACCTCGTTCAAATAATATTAATACAATATCATTAAATGATATAACTGAATATTATATTGGTCCTATGGATGTGTATTGTATTCATTGTAACGCTAAACATTTTACAGCTGAAAACATTTCTAATAAAGGACATTCATTTCATGATTGTTGTAATCATGGTGCAGTATATTTACAGTCATTACCTGAACTTCCTGAATTCATTCGTTTATTTAATGGTAGTCATGTAAAATCCAATGATTTTTTTCAACATATTCGTAGTTATAATAGTTCATTTTCATTTGCATCATTTAATGCTAATTTAATTAATTTTCAAGATAGACGACTTGGTCCATATTGTTTTAAAATACAAGGGCAAATTTATTATCAAATTAATACAGCATTATATGCTGCACAAAACGAAAGTCCTACATATGGCCAACTTTTTATTATTGATTCGAATGAAGCGATTGATTATCGTTTTAATCGAAATTCATATTTAGATTTTGAAATTGTACGAAATCTTGACCATATAATGCGAGAATCAAATCTATTTGCTCATTCTTATCAAATGATGAGTGAAGAATTAGAAAATCAACGACATTTAGAAATGGAATCTGGTGAATTATTACCGGAGTTACAATTAGTATTTATTTCAGGACCAGATATGGATCGACGTCGATATAATACTCAAAGAACAATACTCAATGAAGTTGCTGCTGTATTCTCTACAACAGCTGATGGAGAAATTCCAGAATCATATATTACAATACGTAATAAAAATACTAAAACTTTATAAAAAGTTAGTATTATGGATCCAAATGTAGAACCATGGATATATCCATTATTTTATCCATATGGTACTCAAGGATGGCATCGTGATTAAAAAAATTAAATAGTGATAGACGAATAACTAGAGGACAATATATTAAATATCATATAGCTATTCGTGATGAATTTAATGTTTTTTATTAGGACGTCGCTTATTTCAACAGTGGCTTGTAGACAGCTATGTAAAAATGGAAAAAGATAGAATTGATTATTGTAAAAATCATCAAAAAGAATTATGTAATGAAATATATCAAGGTTTAAGAGATTATTTACAAACTACAGTTAATAATTTAAATGGACGTATTGGGAAAATGGTTATACTTCCTTCCACATTTACTGGATCGCCACGCAATATGTTACAAAATTATCAAGATGTGATGGCAATAGTTAGTAAATTTGGTAAACCAGATCTTTTCATTACTATGATTTGTAATCCAAAATGGCGTGAATTGAAGAAAATCTTTTACCTGATCAACAAGCTTCGGATAGACCTGATTTTTGTGCTCGTGTTTTTAATATAAAAAAAGATTATTTAATTGATTTAATCGTTAAACATTTTTTTGATGAAGTAGCAGCATTTGTATACGTTATTGAATTTCAAAAACGCGGTTTGCCACATGTTCATATGTTAATTACTTTAAAATACAATTATAAAATCACAACTCCGCAAATTGTTGATAAACATATTTCTGCTGAAATTCCTGATCCATGTGAGAATCGTATTCTACATGATGTAGTTATGAAACATATGATTCATGGACCTTGTAGTAATTGGTGTTTGGTAGATGGACGTTGTTCAAAACATTATCCGAAATCTTTTCTCGAAGAAACTAAAATGGATGAAGATGCTTATCCTTATTATCGCCGACGAAATAATGGAACAAATTTTGAACGTCCTGATGGATATGTAGTTGATAATCGTTATGTTGTTCCTACTTTATCAATTATATTTAATAGTCATATAAATGTTGAAGTATTAAATCAGTTTCAAGTATTAAATCAGTTAAATATCTATATAAATATATTTATAAAGGACACGATGTTGCTGCTATAACTATTGAACCAATAACAGAAAGTGTTGTTATTGATCATGATGAGATACATAATTACATCGAAGCTCGTTATGTTGGACCTGTTGAAGCTAGCTGGCGTATTCTTAGTAAAAAACTACAAGATAAAAGTCACGCTATAACGTTTACCAGTCCATCTTCCTAATGAGCAAAATATTATAATTGAAAATGAAAACATTGACGATGCAATGACTTCTGCTTTAGATCAAGTTACTATGTTAATAGATTATTTTTCATTAAACTTACGCGATGAAGAAGCAAAACAGTATTTGTATATAGAAATTCCAAGTTATTATACATTTAAAAAAGAGAAAGTTAACGGTAAAAATGTATCACGTTGGGTCAAACGCAAAAGTCATTATAATTGTATAGGACGAATGTATTCCGTTAGTCCAACACAAATAGAATTATTTCATTTACGATTATTGTTACTCACAGTAAAAGGGGCCACAAGTTTTAACGATTTAAGAACTATAAATGGAGAATTTTGTCAATCATTTTCAGCCACATGTTTAGCTTTAGGTTTGATCGAAGATGATAATGAATAGCAAAAAGCTATGAATGAAGCTGTTGGATGGATGATACCACGACAACTTCGTAGATTATTTGTACGTATATTATTACATTGTCAACCATTACATCCTGAAGAATTGTGGGAAAACTTTAAAGTAGCTATGTCTGAGGATTATATTCAACATTTTGATATATTACAAGGACAAAATAAAGCATATGAACAAATTAATAGTATGCTTCGTGCTGAAGGTAAAAGTTTTGTAGATTTTCCACAAATGAAACAATTAACAGAAAATGACGAAGAAGAGAATTGCATGATATTTAAAGAAGCTATGAAAATAGGCACCAAACAATATAAACAATTAAATAATAAGCAGAAAGAAATCGTCGATCTTATATTAAATGAATTAAACAATAATATTATCTCAAATAATTGTTTTTATATCGATGGTCCAGGTGGATCAGGTAAAACACATATATACACAACTATCTATTATTTAGCTAGAATTAGAAATAAACGTGTATGTACAATGGCATTTACGGGTATTGCAGCTACATTATTATCTTTTGGAAAAACAGTTCATAAGATATTTGGATTACCTGTTCCATTATTTGCTGATTCATCATCAACTATTAAAATCTAATCAAAAGAAGCTCAATATTTAAAAAAAATTGATATTTTTATTTGGGATGAAGCACCAATGGCACCACGATATGCTTTAGAAATAATGGATCGAACATTGCGTAATATTATGAATAATGATATTCCTTTCGGTGGAAAAATTGTTTTATTAGGTGTTGACTTTAGACAATTTTTGCCTATTAAAGTACATGCTACTCGAAGTGAAATTGTAAATCTTTCTATTAAGTTTAGTTCTCTTTGGAAGCATTTCGTAAAATTCTCTTTAATACAAAATATGCGAGTTCTTCCAGAAGAAATTGAATTTAAAATAAAGTTTTTATTGAATGTTGGAGATGGTACATTAAATGATCTTAATGATAATATACAAATTCCTGAATGTTATATAGCATCTATTGATGCTGATATTGTGGAAGATATATATGGTGATTTAATAAGAAAAAAAGAGTTTGTTAAAATGTCTAAATGTGCCATACTTTCTGGAAGAAATGTTGATGTAGATGAAATTAATAAGAAAGTTGTGGAATTATTAGATATAAATGATGAACGAATTTATACAAGTGTAGACACTGCTGTAAATAATGACAATGGTGACATGAGTGAAACATTGTTACCAGAATATTTAAATAGTTTATCTCCATCGTCTCTTCGATGGAGATAAACTAAAAATTTCCGGCCAGTGACATTTCGTATTCTAATTTATTAAAAAAAGAACTTAATGATTTTTGACCATTACAAGATGTGAGCATAAGATATAGGAAACAAAATAATATAGTAAAAGAATACTGTTTGTGTTCATGAAAATATTTATTATTATAATTATTATATTTACATGTGCAAAAGTTTCCGGCTACTTTGTATTACGACAAAAATTATTAATACATGTATTCTATAATGCACTTCAGTTAATTTAAATCTTATTTTAATGTTAATATTTTGTAGTCATACCCTTTGCAGCGATTACAGCTGCACAACGATGTGGCATCGACTGAATTAGATGATTAATATAATCAGGCGATTTTATTCCATTCTTTTTTCAATTCTTTGAATAATGCGGTTTTATTTGAATATGTATGCTTTCGAACTTGACGATCTAACATATCCCACAAGTGTTCAATTGAATTCAAGTCCAGTGATTGAGATGGCCAGCTTAAAACTCTCACATTTGAAACAGAAAACCATTGTTTTAACAATTTTGAAGTGTGTTTGGGATCATTATCCTGTTAAAATATCCAATCTTGTGACAATGTTTCTTCAGCATATGTTAACAAATTTTTTTCTAAAATGTCCTTGTAAATAGCAGCGTCCATATTTCCATTAATCTCGACTAATGAATCGACTCCTTGTGCAGAGAAAACTCCCCAAACCATCACACTTTCTCCGCCGTGCTTTACAGTAGGAATTTAATACCGAACATCATTTCTGGTACCAATAAGACGTCGTACATGTTGTCTATCATCGCTTCCAAAAAGATTAAATTTAGATTCGTCTGAGAAAGCTATTTTTTTCCAATCTTCGACTGTCCAATTTTGGTAATCTTTGGCAAACTGTAATCGGGCCTTCTTATTCTTTTTGTTGATTAATGGTTTTTTAATACCTATACGACCAAAAAGTCCTACATCATGTAGTCTTCGTGTCACAGTACTATGGCTAACATTGGCAAGGTTTTCATCTTGTAGCTCGCGTGCAATTTCGGCAGCAGTTTTCTTGACATCCGCAGTTGATTTGCGTTTAATGATATGATTTACTTTTTTAGATGTTTTTCGTGGCCTTCCACTACGCGGACGATCTTTTAAACCATATCCAGCACGATACTTAACAATATCACAGTTAATATTCACAGTTATAATATTCACAGTTGATTTACCTATCGATAATATTGAACCAATTTCACGAGAAAACTTTCCATCTTTTGAAAATTTATTACTCTCTCACGAATTTGAATTTGCGTATGTCGAGTCATATTATGCTTTGACGACTTTCTACGAACTTAAGTAAAAACATTCAATGCGATACCATTCATAAAAAATTTTTTGGAATCCTACTGCGGGTCAAATATATTACGTGGCCGGAAACTTTTGTACACGTAAACATAACAATTATAATTATAAATACTTTTATGAACACAAATAATATTCTTTCACTATATTATTTTATTTCCTATATGTTATACTACCCACATAGAAATTGACATCCAGTGGATGTCCATTAAACGGCCATAGCTCCATAGGACATCTATCTCCATGATGGAAGTCAGATAGACGTCCATTAGAGATCCATTAAATCTCCATAAGTCTATGATATATTGATTTCCACGATGGAAGTCAGACAGACGTCCATAAGACCATTAGAAATCCATAAAACCTCCATAGATCTATGAGATGTTTACTTCCGCGATAGAAGTCAAACAGATGTCTGTTAGAGATCCATTCAACTTCCATAGCACTCAGACGTTGACATCCACGATGGAAGTCAGATAGACGTCCATTAGACATCCACTAAACCTCCGTAACTCTATGAAATGTTTACTTCCACGGTGGAAGTTAGATAGACGTCTATTAGAGATCCATTCAAACTTTATAGCAATGAAATATGTTTACTTCCACGGTGGAAGTTAGAGAGACGTCCATTAGAGATCCATTAAACTTCCGCAGCTCTGTGGAATGGTTGACTTTCATCGCGTGAAAATCAGACGTCTATTAGAGATCCATTCTGCATTTATAATAAATATCTTATACAAATATCTTATAGACATCTATTAGACATTTATTAGGGATAATAATTTATATAAATAATTAATACTTAAGTAGATAATTAATATTATGAATATTCTTACTCGGAACTTGACATCCAATGGACGTTCATACAACCATAACTCCATACGACATCTATGTCCATAGTGGATATTAAATAGATTTCTAATAAAAAAAGTCCATATTAAAAAGTCCATATTATCTCTCATGGTAGATTTCTAATAAAAAAAGTCCATATTAGAAAGTCCATATTATCTCTCATGGTAGATATCATCTACAAATCCATCATGAATATCTACTGGATATCTGTTATGGATATATGATAGATTTTTACATACATATATGTCTAATAGAAATCCATATTACCTCCATGGTAGATGTCATCTAAAAATCCATCATGGATGTCTATTGGACATCTGTTAAGGATATATGACAGATTTTTACATACAACTATATCTCTAATAGAACTCCATATTACTTCCATGGTAGATAAAATATTCATATAGTTCCACGAGCTTCACGTTTCGTCACTAGGTGGCGAAAAGGAAAACGCCTAACTCGTAAGTGGAATTCATTTAAGACGGTAATATAAGGCCGCAGCATACGACTACAAACCACTGACTATTATAGTCGAATCTCCTCTAGCTTTTGCAAGGAGCTCCAGGGCTCCATATAATTAACCGCAGATGGTTAATTTTTTTTAATTCTATCATATATACAGGGTGTCCCATTTTAATCCATCCAGTCGAATATCTCGAAAACCAAACCCAGGAGAGAAAAATGTTTCAGACAAAAGTTGTTTGGTTTCGAGGGGGCCATAAGATGGTACCATTGGTTTGATCTTGAAGTCATTTGAAGGTCACGTGAAGGTCACCTCAATTTTTTTAAATGGCACTCCCTATTTTTTATTAGATATTTTTGTAGCTGACCTCGAGAGCTTTCCAAAACACTATAATAAAATATTTTTTTGTTGAGTATTTTTCGAGTTATGAGGCTTGAATAATTTCTTAATTAAAAATCACTGAATTTTTTAAATGGAACCCCCTATTTTTCATTGCATATTCTTGTAGCTTATCTCGAGAGCTTTCCAAAACACTATAATTAAGTACCTTTTTATTAAGTACTTTTTGAGTTATAAGGCTTGAAATAATTTCTTAATTTTACATAAACCATAAAATATCTAGTAAACCATTCATTTTTCGATTATCTTACCTTCATACTTTTATGTACAAAATAATGAGAGGAATCAATTGGTGTAAAGAAAACATACAGTTGTTTTTAAGAAAAAATATGTAATTTGCAATTAACAATTATATGTTGCAGCTGCTGCTGCACTTTAGGTGCATCCTGCAGCACCAGCGCATCCATTTCTTCATTGATGTTTCCTATAAAATTATTAAGATAAAAAATTATAACAGAAACATTAAAATTTCTAAATATTTTTATATAAATAATGATTTACTTACGAGACATGTTCAATCTGTTGCCGTGCTTTGATGAACAAAGGCACACTCGGCATTTGTTCATTTGTTTCATGCCGTTTAATTTGTTTTACACCGTTCATTTGTTTCGCGGCATTTATTTTCATCAGATAATCTTGCCGCCTTGTACTGTCAAGTAAACGTATTTTTTTATACGTGCTCTGAAATCTTGGTATTCAAGAACTGTCACAATCCCGATTTGTGTGTGAGTTCTGATTATTTCAAATTTATATATATATATATATATATATATATATATATATCATTTTTCATCTTTAGCTTCTTTAATTCTTTGTTTCTGTCTTTTTTGTTTCACAAAAATGAGTGATGAATTGAAAAAAAAATCTAAGCGAAGCTTCTCAGATGCTTGGCTCAATGATGATCGATATAAATCTTGGATACACAAAGTACCATCCGACGATAGTCTTTATTATTGTAGTATATGCAATAAAAACTTTTCGTGCAATACACATATTTTAAGACATGCGGATTCTGCGTGTCATAAAAATAATATTAAAGAAAATAATTTAGCTTTAAATACTAATAATGTGTGTGAAAATAATAATAAAAATTCAGATAAAAAAATATCCGAAAAATATAAATTTCAAGAACAATGGCTAGAAATAGAATTATTTAAGCCATGATTACGCAAAGTATCACATGATGAAAATTTATTTTTTTGTTCATTTTGTGATATCAATGAGAGGTGATTTATCGAAAATTTATCGTGAAATCAATGAGAGGTGATTTATCGAAAATTTATCGTCACGCAGAATCCAAAGCGCATATAGAAATATGTAAAATTAAAACAGAAACAAAGAATACAAACGAAAATATAAACATAACAGATGATTCACTTTTGTCGTTTGAAGAGCGAAAAAAAATAGCAGAAATTCGATATGCTGCATTAATTGCTGATAAAAATATTTCGCATCAAACTGCAAAAGAAATCCTCAACTTTTTTCAACATATTGGAAAAGACCCTAATGTGTTAAAAAGCATGAGTATGGGCCGAACAAAATGTAAAAACATTATTACAAATGTTTTATGCCCAGTTGAAACAGATCGTGTCGTCAATAAAATTCAGAATACAAAATTTTCAATTTTTATTGACGAAACATCTGATATAACTAATGATAAATGGATGACTTTTCTTGTTCGATACGTTGATCCAGAGACATTAGATATTCACTCACAATTAGTTAAATTAATTGATATTGATGCCAAAGATTCAAGTGCAGAAAAGTTTAAGGCATTTAAATGTGAAATGTGGAAATTACAGATTCCATTTTTAAATATCGTAGCTTTATCCATGTGACAATGCATCTGTTATGACAGGAAAACATTTATCGTTTAAAAAAAAATTAGAAGAAATATGTCCACATTTATTAACGTTTTCATGCCCATGTCATTCCTCCGCATTAGCAGCGTACGCTGCATGTTCTAAAATGCCTGCATATTGCGAAGAATTTCTAAAAAAAATTGCTACTTATCTCAATAGCAGTCCAAAACGTACGGCTATTTTTCGTGAATTTTGTGAATGTTTCCAAAAAACAACTCGTAAAATATTGAAATTATGTGATACGCGCTGGCTTTCGCATTATTTATGTATCGAAAGACTTCTTGAATCTTGGGATACAATTAAATACTTTCTTACTGAAATGGTTGTGAGCGAAAAAACAAATTCTGGAGAATATCTATTGTCTATGATGAACAACGTAGAGATAAAAACTTATTTTCTATTTTTAAAATACGTTTTGAATTTTTTAAATGCATTTAATGCATTTTTTCAAGCATTAGAAACAAGGATTCATTTATTATATCCAAGATCTTTAAACTTTCTTTTCCAAATCTGTCGAAATTTTATAAAAGAAGAATATTTAAAACCATTTTCTTCAAATATTATATTTTCATTAAAAGAAAATCAAAAACCTACTAATGAAATTATTTTGGGATCAGAATGTGAGGAATATCTAAACGAATTAACGCTGAAAGGTCACATAAACATAGTTACAATTGTTCGAGAGAATTGTTTATTATTTTATGTGACTGCTGCAGAAGAAATTCGTAAAAGATTACCTCTAAATAATATATTTTTATCAAAGTTACAAGTTTTTCGACCATATATAAGTTTATTTGATAACAATAGAGAAACATCATTCAATGATGTTTCTTTTATAGCTAAAACTATCGGCGGTTTTGATGAAAATGATTTAAAGAAGGAATGAATGGCCTTACCATCAGATTTTACAATAGAAGAAAAACAAAACTTTTCTAAATTAAATTTCGACAGCATGTGGAAAAAAATTTTACAAAATCGACACAACAATCTTGCTAAATATCCCAATTTAACAAATATTATAAGTACTATTCGATCTCTTCCAAATTCAAATGCCGATTCGGAGAGAATGTTTTCTCTTTTAAATAATTTAAAAACAAAAAAACGTAATAGTTTTTCGTCAGCTACTGTTAATGCTATTTGTGTATTTAAATCTGCATTAAAAACGAGAGGCGAGACAGCTATCAAAATGAAAATTGATGAAAAGCATTTGTCTCTTATGACAGCGGATAAGTTATATGTTACCGTTGCTAAAAAAAATAAAAGTATTTTGTTATAGCCTTGCAGACTATAACCTATTTAAATATTAGTATCTATATATAATTAAATTAAGTGTCAGCATGAAATATTGTTGAGAAATGCGGTAGCCTGATAGAATCGCTGCCTCAGCAATCCAAGCGTAAGAACATTCACCCGGAAGCGCGAAAACGCTAACGAAGGAATTCAACTTTGAACTTCCTTCGTTAGCACTTGGACTTTGGACGACCCGGAAAAACCTCCATGATCATACATGGTCATGTCGCCGGGCGATCCCCTCCAAAAATCCCCGAAATTAAGGGAATAAAAGCCGTCCACCGCGGATCCGCGGCGGACAGTCATAAACAGTGAATCTATAGTCAGAATAGTGCGCGAAGACTAACCGTTGATAAGACATAGTGCGAATCCGAGGGCTAGCCGCCAAACCGAGCTACGAAGCCCCCGATATAATAACTAATCACGAGAGGATCCAGGAACGGACGACATTAAGACTTGAGAAAACCGACTAAAGATAAGGGATAAATAAGTATATTCTGTGTAATAAATTTCTATTGCTAAACAATTGGAGCGATTATTTTCCTCTCCCGGCTACCCCACACCCTGTGCCGCGCCGGGCACAACATTTTGGTGGCAGCGGTGGGATAGCCGAGATTAAGGACTGTCGAAAACTCCTTAACTCCTGCAACAGAAAAGAAAACACAGAATTAATAAATCAAATAAAGCCACTGCTAAACTAAAGCGGATAGACTTAAACACGGCAACACGTAACATATACGGACGACAGTGATAAAAAGAAATCACGGCCAAGCAGCTGAAAGAAAACACCAGCGCCCAAGGACCACCGTCGATCCACGATCAAGGCAACGCAACGCGGACGGACAACGCATCGCCGACGGACAACGCACCAACGCGGGACAACAACGATCCAGCAGCGTCAGCAGTCGAGCGACCCGAATAGCAACCCGATACGCGACCATGCGAGCCATTGTACTACTAATGTAAGTCAAAATTTACAATTAAATGTCGGAGCCAACAAAGCGAGTTAGGTTTCACCCGCGATTTCTAAGCGAGCCAACGCGATTAGAGAATAGGTCAGGACTTGTACCACCGATACAAGTAGCGGAAGAAGCTGTCCGCGACATACGAGATAGCGTGCGAAAAAATTTAGAAAATTATTATCCGAGTTCTGAGTCACCCGAAGCGCGTAATATCGATACTTCCGAACAAAACGGATCACGCGTTAATCAAGTAACATTCAGAAGAAATTATTCGCCATTATCCGTCGACCTTAGTATTCTAAATCCGGGAAGAAATATGAACCACGAAGCTGTCGAAAGAGAAATCGAGCGCATGCGAGCGCAACAAGCCGAACAAGGTGCCGCCGCGACCCATGAGGATGCCGGCGTCCACCCGGCCGAGGGCACAAGTAATATCTTGTCAGCCGAACTCATCCAAAACTTTCGCGAAATGCAGGCAGAAATAATAAACCTACGCGAACAAATGCACAATATGCTTACTAATCGAGGAAATATAAATGAAACACGAGTAAATTCAGACGACGTCCCCCTCGATATAACATACGGCCGCACTGAAAGAGATATAAGAAATAGGCGTAGCGTCGCCCCGCACTACTTACCATTAAAAGAAGCGCGAATAATGATTCCCGAGTTTGACGGAACATCGCAACATAAATTATAAGAATTTCTTAACGCTTATACATACGCGGTACAAAACATTAATCCCGCGGATGAAGAATCATTGATGCAAGCAATTCTGTATACTAAGCTAAAAGGAAAAGCTATGCAAGATTTTGAAACGCGAGACGTACAAACCTTCGAAGAATTGAAGCAACAACTCGAAGCTTGCTATCAGGCGAAGCAAAGCACGACGCACTTACAGATCGAGTTCAACTCTTTGAAACAAAAATCAAGTGAAAGTGCTTACGCTTTCGGACAGCGTGTTGACCTAATAGCCATGAAATTATACGAATCCATGGTGGAAGGAGAGGAACGATCCTCTACCTTTAAAAGGGCAATCCAAGAAACGATTAAAAAACAAGCTTTAATAAATTATATCAAATTGGACTGCGAGAAGAATTAAAAACTCTCGTACGTTCACAAAGGTATACCACGCTCCAGGAAGCTATAAACGGCGCGAGCATGGAAGAAAAACTTATTGGACCAACAGGCACCCGAGCTTATGGTTTCGCAAATAAAAATAAAAATGACAATAAACCAACGCGAGCAAATAGAGATCCAAATATTCAATGCTTTAAATGCGGAAAAAATGGACATTACGGACGCGACTGTCGAAACAGCAAATTTACGTTACCAAAACCAGAAAAAAATTCGCGAGTAAATACCGTGAATAAATTTTGCAAGCATTGTAAAAAGTCAGGACACACCCGTGAGGAATGTTGGAATTTGAACGGACATCCTAAAGTAAATAACACTAAAAACCGTGATTCCAAGCCAATTAATAAAATAAAACATAAGGAAAGCATACGTGAGCAAAAAACTCCGCATAGACAGAGAAAAAAGAGCACTGACTCCTCAAGCGATAGCGAAGGAGAAGAGGAGGAAGCGAGAAAGAAACAACCGCGACCTGCCTCAGAATATCGCATAACACATGTTAAAAATACGCACACGTCAGCCAAAGATGAGCTGCTGCAAGTATCATTACCGATCCGTGAAGCGAAGGGCGAAACGATAAACATGCTGTACGATTCCGGATCAACAATTTCTCTAATTAAATTAAAAAATTTGAAGGATGATACACCTATATATGAAAAGAAAATTGCGCTCACAGGAATCAGTGGACATAGGATATATACACTAGGGAAGATGTACGCGACAATTATAATCAACAAACGTGTCATCAAGCATGCATTTTATGTCGTAAGGGATGACATAGCAATAGAGCATGAAGGAATTTTAGGAATAGATTTTCTTAAAAAACAAACGGCAATCTGCGATTATAAACGAAATCAAATAAAAATAAAGGAATGCATATTAAAATTGCATCCATGCAAAAAAATAACTCTGAAACCACGTAGCGAAACAATTATCAAAGCAGCTGTAAACCAGAACCAAATAGGAATAGTCCGTACAAGCGAAACAGCGCCAGGAGTATATATCGGAAGCTGCCTGGTAGAACCAAACAATTTTGCATGTCCTGTAAGTATAATGAACACAACGGACAATACCATTGAATTGGCAACCCCCATAGTTACACTGGAGGACATGGAGGAAAATATAAAAGAGATAAACACCATAGAGACGGGAAGAAAAATGAAAAATACTATATCCCGTAAGCAGCAAATTTGACAGTTATTGAGAACGCAGCATCTAAACGCAGAAGAGAGGCAGACACTCTTTAAAATCTGCGAGGAATACAGTGACGTTTTCCACTTAGAGGGAGAACCACTGACATGCACCGCGACGGTAGAGCATGAAATAAACACACATGCTGATACCGCACCGGTGAACGTGAGACCATATCGCTTGCCAGAAAAACATAAGACAGAGGTCAATCAGCAAATAAATGAAATGTTTAAAAATGAAATCATTCGAACTAGCACAAGTCAATGGAATGCACCACTGCTAGTACCGAAAAAAATGGACGCATCTGGAAAACTGAAACTCCGAGTAGTAATAGATTTCCGGAAGCTAAATGAGCTAACGATAGGCGATTCATTTCCTTTGCCAAACATAACTGACATTCTGGATCAGCTAGGAAATGCGAAATATTTTACTACATTAGATTTAGCATCAGGATATCATCAAATTCCGATGACTGAACGAGATAAAATGAAAACAGCTTTTTTCACTCCATACGGTCATTACGAATTTAATCGAATGCCGTTCGGATTAAAAAATGCGCCAGCAACATTTCAAAGATTAATGAATTCCGTCCTAACAGGATTACAAGGACTCAGATGCTTAGTTTATCTTGATGATATCGTGATATACGGATCGAGTTTAAACGATCATAACAAGCGACTTAAGGAAGTGCTGCAACGACTGCGAAAATTTAATTTAAAGCTACAGTCAGATAAATGCGAATTTTTTCGCAAAGAAGTAATTTACTTGGGACATATTATTTCTGAAAACGGAATAGCTCCAGACCCTTCCAAACTAACAGCAATAAGAGAATTTCCGACGCCGAAAAAAATCAAGGATATTCAATCCTTTATAGGACTAGCAGGATACTATAGGAAATTTATTGAAAATTTCTCGCGAATCGCTAAGCCACTCACAAAATTAACAAAAAAGACAGAGAAATTCAAGTGGACAACGGAACAGCAAGCAGCATTCGAAACATTAAAAGAAAAATTGATGACTGCACCAGTGCTGAAATATCCTGATTTTGCGGAAGAATTTATTGTGACCACCGATGCATCCGATTATGCGATCGGAGCAGTGTTATCACAAGGAGAAATGGGCAACGACCGACCGATTGCTTACGCCAGCAGAATACTGGCAAAGGCGGAACAAAATTATAATACTACAGAAAAGGAATTATTAGCAATTGTGTGGGCTGTTAAACATTTTAGACCATACGTATATGAAACGAAATTTAAAATTGTAACCGATCACAAACCATTAATATGGTTATTTAATGTAAACGACCCCGGATCTAGATTGATCCGATGGAGATTGAAACTTGAAGAATATGATTATGAAATAATCCATAAAGCCGGACGAGCGAACGCAAACGCCGACGCGCTAAGTCGCAACGCGATACCCGGAACATCCATGGAAAAGGATGAAGAAATTCTGAAGATAGAAGAGGAAGATAGAAGTTGAACAATACATCGCAAAATGCGAATCTTGTCAAAAGAATAAATTATCGAGGAAAAACAAAGTTCCTTTAATAATTACTGACACGCCAAATAAACCATTCGAAAAATGCGCATTAGATATAGTCGGACCATTAACCATCACTAATAATGGAAATAAATATTTATCGACTTTTCAAGACAATTTAACTAAATTTAGTAAAGCAATTCCGATTCCGAACCAAGAAGCAAACACCATTAGTAAAGAATTTGTTACAAAAATAATACTCGAGCACGGGATACCGGAAAAAATTTTAACAGATCAAGGAACGAATTTCCTTAGCGAAATATTTAAGAATACTTGTAAGCTATTGAAAATAAATAAAATACAAACAACCGCGTATCACCCGGAAAGTAACGGCGCGTTAGAACGATCGCATTGAACATTAACAGAGTATCTAAGACATTATATAAATGAGGACCAAACTGATTGGGACGAATGGATACCGTTCGCAATGTTCACATACAACACAACGCCGCACACCGCCACAGGGTATACACCTTTCGAGTTAATATACGGACATCAAGCAGACATTCCGACAGTGCTAACTAAACCGCCTAAACCGACGTACAATTACGATGATTACGCGCAAGAATTGAAAGAAAGACTACGTGCAACTAATCAGCTTGCGAAAGAACATTTAAAAGAAGAAAAATTTAAAGCAAAAAAGCAGTATGATAAAAATACAAGGGAAGCACATTTTAAGATAGGCGACAAAGTATTGATTTACGACGAAACTCTGCGACGAGGAAGATCAAAGAAATTAGAATCGTTATGGACTGGGCCATATACGATCTTAGAGAAAAATTCGGACGTGAATTACACCGTAAAAAAGGGAAGAAAAATCGTGCGCATGCACATAAATAAATTAAAATTATTTATAGAAAATTAATAAAACTTACCGAGAAGGAGGCTGCAGCACACCGCTACGGCCTGCGCGGCGCTCACAGGCTAGCCGCCAAAAACTGCGACGGTCCAGCTGCCGCTGGAAACGTAAACGGGCCCACAGCCCAGGAAGATCCAATGGTTCCTAGGGCACCATCAAACGGACCTGCCAAGTGCCGGTGGATAAATCCACCCGCACCGACAAACCGTATGGTTCACGAAGATAAACACGGTCACACGCCCGACCGAAGGGCTCGGGAAGTAACACCCTTTCGTTGGCGGGCACTCGCGACATCAGTTCGATAAACTCTAACAGGCACTCCTCGTTAATAAACTTTTCCAAATAATATAAATAAATAATAAATGAAATTATTCTACATCTAAAAGAAGCGATAGTACAGTTACTGCAAGGAGCATATTTTCCTTTTCAAATAAAAAACGACGAATGGCTAACGATCGAAAATTATATAAAAGTAAGCGCGTATTGCGAGAAAACAAGCATATACACAATCTTAAATGTAATTCCGTTACCGACACCTAACTACGAAAATAATTTTATACATACGGAAGTAGCTAATAAGTTGATTGCTGTAAATAAAGAAACACATACCTATTTAATTCTAAGAAAACAAGATTTAAACGAGTGTACAAATAATAATAATTTATATATATGCGAAAAGAATCAACCGATCTATTATGTTAACGAAAATACACCGTGCGAAGCGAAAATTTATGTACAAGGACAAAACTATCGAAATCAATGTAATATAGGTCATAAGAAAGCGACTCACACAATATGGATCACATTACAACAACCGCACTCTTGGTTATATTCGACTGCATTCGAGCAGCATATTACAATAAAATGTAGTGATCATCCTGAATATAAAAAGATAATAAAAAGCACAGGTCGAATTACGTTATATGATAACTGTAAACTAACTACTACAGACATGACGATACAGACAGAAACGATCACGTATAATACAAATATAGAAACATTTTTACCAGAATTTAATATAACGATCAAAGAAATTAACGACACACAAAATCGCGATTACGAATTTAAAAAAATTATAAGTAGGTATACAAGGAGAGTTCTAACTCAGGTCCTCTCAGGGGGGGTGAGGCGCGAGGGGAACCGCGGTGCGGGGGGAGTGACGTCACGCGCGGGGAAGGAGGAACCGCGGCGCGCGGTGGGTGACGTCACCCGCGGGGAAGGGGGAACCGCTGCGCGACCGATGGACGAGGGGGTCCGCGAGGTGAAGGGGGATCCGCGGCGCGAGCGATGGATGAGGGGGGTCCGCGAGGTGAAGGGGGATCCGCGGCGCGAGCGATGGGCGAGGGGGTCCGCGAGGTGAAGGGGGAACCGCGGCGCGACCGATGGACGAGGGGGACCGCGAGGTGAAGGGGGATCCGCGGCGCGAGCGATGGGCGAGGGGGTCCGCGAGGTGAAGGGGGAACCGCGGCGCGACCGAGGGGGTCCGCGCAGTGAAGGGGAATCAGCGGTGTGAGAGATGGACGGTGGTGTGAGAAGGACAGCGCTACGTGTGGGAAAAGGACAGTGCAAAGTGTGAAGAGGACAGTACTACGAGTGCGACAAGGATGGCGTTAACGTGGGACAAGGACGACGTATAGGTGGGAGAAGGACGACGCAAAGGTAAGTGAACAACGAGTATATGAAAGAGAGAGAACGATAGCGCCAAGACGACATGTACAAGAGAGAGAACGATAATATCGCGAGACTTGCAATTAGCGCGTGCGAGAGAGAACGATAGCGCGAAGACGACGCATGCGAGAGAGAACGATAATATCGCGAGACTTACAACTAGTGCGCGAGAGAGAGATAGCGCAAGGGATGGAACTCAAGGAGAGACGCGTAAATAATCACATTTTTTTTATTGAAACAACATTTATTTTAAAATCTGTTATACATTTTTCTGTGTCATAGCGCGAAGATGACGCGTGCAAGAGAGAACGATATCGCGATGCTTATAACTAACGCAAGAGAGACGCAAGGATGGGGACGCGAGGAGAGGCACGTAAATAATTAGATTTTTTTTTCTCAATTAAAATATATAAAATTTATTAAAATGTGTGTGTTAATACAATTGTGTGTGTGTGTGTGTGTGTGTGTGTGTACTTAAAATTATGATTAATATAAAATATAATATAATAATAATATAATAATTATAATAATAATAATTTGGGGGTGCGGGGGGGGGGTGGAGAAGCCGCTCCTGGAAGACTAGGGGCGATGTGTCGGGCTGAGGGACTTCCGCTCCTGTCCCTCTCGTCGACTATTCATGTACTCTCGTAAACTCTGAAATTAAACATAATAATTGTAAATGTTTTAAATTTATTACACATTAGCAAAAATATTTTTACCTTCAACGTTTCCAAGTCATGTCGTAGCATATTCTCATGCACATCTTCTTCGAATTTGTCTATATCTTTACATGATTCAAGTTCTTCACGTAGTCTATTTCCATAACATTTTACTTTAGTGTGATTAGGATCTTCCGCATGTATACATTCAAAACAAAAACTTGTATCACATTTTTTAACTGAGTTCGCACAATATTTTCGAGTTTTGAGAAATCTGTTCAACGAAATTGTGCGAGGTTTTTTCAAGCCGAGCTCACGATTTCTTATAAATTGAACGACTGAGGTTTCCAGATTCCTCTTCGAAAGTTGTTCCCGCTCATACTGAAGTAATTCTTCAACATCACTAGTTCGAAAATCGAAATCAGGTTCCTTATCAGATGAATCTTCTTTCGCATATAATTTCTTCCATTTCGCTCTTCTCTCTCTCTCAATCACAATTTTTTCCACCACAACGGGATCCATCCAGACATCATATTCATCCATATCTTCATTACCGATGATTACGTTTTCTTCAGCCATTGCACTAACGTAACACACAAGACTAACGAAACGCAAAGAACAACGAAATAATATTCTAATGTCGCAGACTCCTCTTCATTATATATCTTTTTAATATCTCGCGTCTCATTCCAACTAGAGCATCGCGTCTCATCTACCTCAGCATTTCTCTACATCTTTGGCGGAGCGTGTTGAGAAAAATTGTCGACTATTCTTATTCGTATGGAAGGAAAGAAATAAAATCATAGATTGAATAAAAATAATTATTTATTGCATGCATCGTAAAGAATATCATTTACAGCACATGTTAATAATTCGCAATCGATCAATGATTCGCTGTCAAAGACATCACTCTCACGTATCGTTTTTACAGCATCGCATACAATAGTAATATTATTACGTTGTAATACAGTTTCAAATTGTTTAAATTTTTCATTTACGAGATATGTATTCTCGCATAACCAATTGTGCATATGATCGATACAATTTTCAAAATTAAATAAATGTAATAATGTTTCTGGTTTCATGTACAAAGAATGTTCGCATAATGTGAGTTTTACAATTTTCGATTGATACATTTCAATCGTTAAATCTCCAATTCTTAATGGGGGAGCAGTCGATTGTAGAAATTGTTCAACGTCTGCTTGCTTCCGCATCAACAAATTCCACGTTGAAAAGGACAACACTATTTGATTGCCTCGATTATCACCGAGAATCAGCTCCACGTACGATACAGCTCCAACGCTTATTCCAATGTCCAAATACTTGTACGACGTCGGGGTTAGAGCGTACCTTCTTCCAAGTATGCGAGCCGCACGACGAGGCTGAATACTATAAAAATATAAATAATTAGACAACAATATTAAAAATCAATAAGTAACAAATTTTTTAAACGATTTAAACTTACGTGTCGCATTTCTGCTTCTTACACGGTGGAGTTTCGCCGTTTCGAATCGGAACGTAGAAATTCATATTTCTTCAGCGGTGAACCTTTCACACACGCGATTGATGCAATACTGCAATCGTATTAGAATCAATATCAATTCAAATAGTATCCCAAATTGCGATGTAGAGGGGATTATTGCTGACGCAACATTTTAATTTCCTCCAAAATTTTGTCGCGCCGATGTATGGCTGCGATGACATCATCATCTTCGGAACAAAGATTTAGCTGAAATTGCTAAAATCGAGCGCCGATGTACGGCTGCGCCTGATGCAATCACGTCAAAATTATTCAAATGTACGTGACAAAACGGGAAATTTTCAAGGTTAAAATGTGCATCATCCCTAGACAAAGATTTAGCTGAAAGCGCTAAAATCGAGCGCCGATGTACGGCTGCGCCTGATGCAGTCGCGTTAAAATTTTCAAATGTACGTGACAAATAGTGAAAAAATAATTGCCAAGGTTAAAATGTGCATCATCCCTAGACAAAGATTTAGCTGAATTTGCTAAAATCGAGCGCCGATGTACGGCTGCGCCTGATGCAATCGCATCAAAATTATTCAAATGTACGTGACAAATAGCGAAAAAATAACCACCAAGGTTAAAACATGCATCATCCCCAGACAAAGATTTAGCTGAAAGCGCTAAAATCAAGGGCCGATGTACGGTTGCCCCTGATGCAATCATGTTAGATTTTTCAAATGTACGTGACAAAACGTGAAATTATCAAGGCCAAATTGCACACGGTACTACGGGGAATTTTTTGTAAGATGAAATCGTTCTAGAATATTCGATGATAAAACAATGCATGAGACGGTATATAAATCATGATAGAGAGACGCACCCCACCAGTAGCTAAAGTGCATCAGACCTGTCATTAGAAACGCTAAATTTTGCAAGTGTACGTTAGCAATATGGAGGAGCAAATTTTGCGAGAACAATCCGCTTTGCTTGATTCATTGGAAAACTACATTGTGTGGGAGCAACGATGCGACGAGTACATCGAGTCGCTGGAAGAGCAAAGTCGAATCAAACGACCGCGATTATCGATCGGAAATCGACAATCACTGATTGCTCGAATCGCGCGCCTCGAAGGTTTGAAAAATTCGGTACGGAGACGTTTCGTACACGCGGGTGCCGGATGTAGTGCGCATCAAAATGCACTTGTGTGGCGTGAAATTGATACGGCGTTCGAAAGTCGCGTATCGACTGGTGCGGTGATAAACTATAATCACATCGAACCACACCAATTTCTCGATGACGCTAAAGACATTGTGTTGGAACATGTGCAGGACGCTTTAAAAAAACACAACAGTGTAAAAGTGAACACTATATTCAACGGCGAATTTGTGTCGGGTGATAAACACGCGAATAAAAGTGTGAATACGAGAAACTATGAACTCTTTCGCACATCTGATTTACGCGAGTGGTACGAACGGCGCGTTATCGAGTCCACCCTAGCGTCTCTGGAAGAGTTTCAGGAACGCGATAGCGGGTGGGCATTGTCGCGAATACTGAACTTGACTGTAAATATAAACAAGTACAATCCAATGCGCGCGGGATGTCACATTAAATTGCCGCGGGAGATTATGATGAAGAGAGCGGTGGTTAACGTGCAATCAAAGGACAATGCGTGTTTCGCGTGGGCAGTGGTCGCCGCTCTGTATCCCGCTGAAAGGAACGCGGAACGGGAATCATCGTACCCGCATTACGCGACAGTGCTGAATCTCCGGGACATTGAGTTTCCAGTGACTGTTAATCAAATTAAGAAATTTGAACTTGCAAATGACATTTCAATCAATGTGTACGACATCGAAGACAAAAACATTGTCCCGATACGTCTTTCGCAGCAGAAGCGGGACAAGCATGTGAATCTGCTGTATACTGAAGACGGCAACAGCGTGGGACATTTCGCTTGGATCAAGAATTTATCCCGGCTCGTGAGCTCGCAATTGAGCAAACACAATGGCCAAAGATATATCTGTGATCGGTAAGTTTATTTTATATTATTTGAAAATTATAATTTATATAAAAAATCTTATGATAAAAAAATTTTTTTCTTTTACAGATGCCTTCATTATTTTTATTCAGACACCAAGTTGCAGTCGCATACGGTCGACTGCGGAAAGCTAAACGACTGCGCTGTCCGGTTGCCGAGCGACAAGGACAAGTGGCTCGAGTTCAGCAACCCTAATCGGAAGGAGCGGCTTCCATTCGTGGTCTACGCCGACTTGGAATGCGTTCTAGCCAAGAAGGAAGAAGAAAAATTATATCAACATCATCAAGTATTTAGTTTAGCTTATTATGTACATTGTTCGTACGACGACTCATTATCAACGTATCATTCGCGTCGTAGCGCCGATTGTTTAGCATGGTTCGCCGAAGACCTTAAAAATTTAGCAATTCGCGTTAAGAATATTTTAAAAACAAATGTCCCCATGGTAAATTTAACGTTCGAAGAGTGGGAGAAATTCCATAGCGCCACTCGTTGTCATATATGCGAAAAGCCGTTCGCGCAAGACGATACACGCGTTCGCGATCATTGCCATCTGACCGGGCGATACAGAGGTCCCGCGCATTCAAATTGTAATCTAAATTATAAAGATTCTTTTTGCATTCCGATAGTGTTTCACAATTTATCCGGTTACGATTCTCATTTTATCATCGAGGAAATAGCCACAGCGTTCGAAGGGAAAATCGAGTTATTACCGATAACCAAGGAAAAATATATTTCGTTTACCAAAATTGTTGATCTTAAAGAAGAAGAAGAATCAAAAAATCAAATAAAATTACGTTTCATCGATTCATACAAATTTCTCACATCGAGTCTTGATAAATTGGCATCATTTTTGGACAAAGATAAGCTTAAAATTTTAAAATCGGAATTTCAAAATTTATCAACAGAAAATTTCAATTTGTTAACGCGAAAAGGTGTATTTCCGTACGAATACATCGATTCCGTCGACAGGTTGCATGATACGTGTTTACCATCGCGCGAATCATTTTACAGTTCCTTGATCGGTGAAACTGTATCCGAGAGCGATTACGCGCACGCCGAGAACGTCTGGACACGATTCTCCATTCGGACGCTAGGCGAATATAGCGACTTGTACCTAAAAATTGATGTCTTGTTATTAGCCGACATTTTCGAAAACTTTCGAGATAAATGTATCGAAAGTTACGGACTCGACCCTGCGTATTATTATACTCTCCCCGGATACACGTGGGACGCCATGTTGAAGCATACAAAGATCACGTTCGAGTTGCTTACAGACATCGACATGGTTATGTTTATCGAACGTGGTATACGCGGTGGTCTGAGCCAATGTTCGGGTAGATACGCTCGCGCTAATAACAAGTACATGGAGTCGTACGATCCATCGAAACCATCATCATACTTGATGTACTTTGATGTAAATAATTTGTACGGATGGGCAATGTGTCAACCGCTGCCATATGCTGATTTTCGATGGGCCGACGATGTGTCAAATTTTGACGTATCATCCATCGCATTAGATTCGTCTACGGGCTATATCCTCGAAGTGGACCTCGAGTACCCGCAACATCTTCACCATGCGCACACTGACCTACCGTTTTGCCCGACACGCGACAAACCACCTGGCAAGCGGGAATTCAAGCTGCTTGCAACGTTATACGATAAGAAGCGTTACGTGATACACTACCGCAACCTGCAGCAGTGCACGCGGCACGGCCTTCGTGTAACAAAAATACATCGAATTTTACAGTTTTCTCAATCTCCCTGGCTTCAAAATTATATAGAATTAAATACACATTTCAGAACATTGGCTAAAAATGATTTCGAAAAAAATTTATATAAATTAATGAATAATGCGGTGTTTGGTAAAACGATGGAAAATGTACGCAATCGTGTCGATGTAAAATTATTAACAAAGTGGGACGGTCGGTACGGCGCAGAGGCGATGATCGCGAAACCAAATTTCCACAGCAGAAGCGTTTTTTCGGAAAACTTAATCGCTGTGGAATTGCGTAAACTCGAGGTGAAATTCTACAAGCCGATTTACGTGGGTATGTGCATCCTCGACATATCCAAGACATGTTTGTACGAATTTCATCACGAGTATATGACACCAATGTATCGCGACAAATGTCGGGTAATGTATACCGATACGGACAGTCTCATATATCACATCGAGTGTGCGAATGTGTATGAGAATATGAAGCGTGACATTGTTAGATTCGATACGAGCGATTATGCGGTGGACAATGCATACGGTATACCGCTTTTAAATAAAAAGGTGCCGGGTCTGATGAAGGACGAAAATAACGGTGCCATAATGACCGATTTCGTCGGGCTCAGAGCAAAGATGTACGCGTTACGAGTGAATGGGAAAAAGGATACGAAGAAAGTCAAAGGTGTCAAAAGCAGCGTTGTCGCGAGAACGATAACGTTTGACGATTACACGCGGTGCTTGAATGAAGAGATTGAAATGACGCGTCAGCAGTCGTGTATACGATCTAAATTACACCAAGTATACACGATTCACGAGACGAAAATTGCTCTGAGTCCGTTACGACGACAAGCATNGAAAATTGTCGTATCGACCAACTAGCCAGAAATATAGTTTATTAATATGAAATATAATTTGACCATATGATTGTGGTCCTTATATAATATATAATACTTATTATAATATATAAAAGAAAGTTATTTAATAATATATTCATTTATAATATATACGAAAAGTTAATATAAAACAAGTTAAAATAAAACAATAATTATGAGTTGGACGTGGAAGTTGAATTTCTCTTATTCTGATCCTGTTGAAAAAAATATATAAATTAATTATACATATATATTATATATATATATATATATATTATATATATGTATATAACACAGAGTGTCCCAAAACTTCGTAAATCAATCTTTCAAAGGACAGATTCCTGAGATTTGGAGGGACGATTTCTTCCATTTTCCTCAATGAAAATGTCGATATGAAGCCATTATTTTTTGCATGTTTCACTTTTTGTCATCATATATCTTTACAATTAAGTTTTCTAAATTAAACTCAATTGAAGTAAACTCTATTTAAAATTAATCGAGAATGTGGTTAATTAATATTTATTTCTATCAAAGCTTAGTTTACGAAAAAACCCTTATTTCTAAGTATTCTTATAATTCGAAAATTATTAGTGCTCGACATTTTCGTGAGACAAATCGTCTCAAATGATCCAGGAATCTGTCTTTGAAAGATTGATTATGAGTTTTGGACACCCTGTCTATGTATGTGTGTGTATGTGTACTATATTAATATAATTATATGATTATATAATATATATTAGTATCAAATGATGATATTATTAATTGTAAAGTAAAAAATTAGAGTGAAACTTAAGAGTTTTACTACTCTCTTCAAAAAGTTTTATTAAAAACTAATAGTTTTAATATTAATTATATAATTATACCTGATTAGTATTAATTATACTGAAGTACATCATCTATTTTTCTTTTCAAATTTTTAGTTCCATTTATTAAAGTTAAGAGTGGCATGTGCCCTGCGATTTTTTTTATATTTTCTGTATTGTTGACAACTAAATATGATGGAATAATTAAAAATTATAAAAATATTAATAAATAAATATAAACAATATAAATAAATATATAAATATAAATATATACATAAATATAAATATATATATATATATATATATATATGAAAATATTTTTAATAAATTATTTAAATGAAAATATTTTAATAAGTAATTACAATTTTGTAATATTATATATATATATTGTATATATATATATATATATATATAATATATATATATATATATGGGGCATTCCACGCCAAATCGGACGGTTTAAAAAATTTTTGTTTTTGATTTTCTTAATTTTTAGGTATTTTTTAGTACCCCTCAAAAGAGGCTTCCTGGTAACTTTTGAGATTTTTTTGATTTTTTTTTCGATTTTTAAAAATTAAAAATTTTGAATAGTTAATTACGTATTATATTTATTTTTTATAAGTGAAAATTTATAACTTTTATAAGTAAAAATTTATATTTTAAAGGTTTGAAAATTAAAAATTTCATTTTTTTAAATTAAAGATCTTAAAATGGCTTTTATTCTTTATATAAATTAATTTTAATAGTATTTAAACAATTATAAGAATAAAATAAGTAAAAATTAAATAGTTTAGTTTATTACCTGTAGTTTGCATGATACCAATAATTTCTACATGATCACCTTTTCTAATATCAAGTAAAGTATAATCATCGTTACTAAAATTTATTACATGAATTTCCAGTTTGAATGTGCCATCAGTTATTGCACCACATCCAATAATTTTGTTCATGTTGTTGTTATATACTTCAGCAAAATTCGTCTTTACGTATCCTCTCAATACTAGAAATATTTGACGAATATATATTAACAAAAATAATAATAATTCCCAGACAGCACAGGACATTCTACGGACATTCATTTTATGTCCATTTTACGTCTGCACGTCCATGGACATAAAATAAACGTCCATTGTACATCCGATTTAAGACATCTGTTAGTAGTCAATATTTGGACGTCCACAAGATGTCCGGTCTTGGAGGTCAAAGTTTCTCGCGAGCACGCAAGCATGTATTAGTTCGTTCGTTTACCGCTACGTGACGTGTGATGCACTATCTTTCTCGTATTTAAGTTTTAGTTATGAGAATTATATAAAGTTTGCAAAAGGTAACAAATAAAATTAAAAATGTATTGTTCAATTTAATTTCTGACCTAAAAGCACGGGTTTCGGATATTAAATTGATTTTATAAGTCGGACAAGTAAATGTCCGGCAAATAAACGAAAATAATTGTTCATTATTTATTTAAGATGTAAAGTGCAATATGCAAGTATAAATTATAAATAAATTTTTTATATAAAATTTTTATGTAAAATTTTATATAAAATAAATTATATTATTATTTAGGGATTGAAATATATATGTTTCGTTTAAAAATTATATGTTTAGATCATAAAGATTGTTCTTTTTTCACACATATAATATACATTTTTTTTTTAATTATCTGTTTTATAATAGTTTTGTACAAAAAAAGTAACATTTAAATAATATGTGATATTGCATTAATGTATATGTGATATAAATTTTCTTTAATAAATGTATTGCTTAAAAAAATATATATTTTATCTTTTTAATGTGTAAATTCAAATTTTGTATGTAATCCCTTTTTCATCTCCTTATTATGTCCATATAAAATCCGTTTTGTATATTTGTTATTGCTAATTTATGTCCAATAATCGTCCATCGGATGTCTTTTGGACACATCAGGGTTTAAATTATGTCCTCCAATTTCATATTCGGATATGCTAAGGATATCCACTGTATATTTGAGGAACATAAAACGGACATTTTATGGATATTTTCAATATCCTTCAAGGATATTTGTAGAATATTTTATGAATATCTGTGTGCTGTCTGGGTTATATATAAAATATATTGTTCTATTTTAAATAAATATAAGAAAATTCTAAAAGATATAAATAATATTTTATATTATATTATCAATAATCCTGTTATTATTTTTTAATAAAATTTTTGATTTTATATATATATACGCCTATATTATATATAGAGTGTCCGAAAAACTGCCCGCAATACTTCGAGAAGTGATTCGGGACCGGAAAAAAAGATAAAAAGCTATATAAATATAAGTCCTGAAAAATAACTCATTTCTTAATTATAATAGTCATCTTTATATTAAAAACATTGTAATTTAATTTTTATAATTATAATAATCATAATTATAGTTTATTTCATAGTATTTTAATATAAATAACTTTATTGTGTGTGTAAGTATGAATATGTATGTGTATGTGCAGTGTATCCAATAATAACTACATTATCTCTCTTGTATATGTATAGAAGAAGTTAAACAGAAAAAAGAAGAATTTTTTATCATTTTATGATTCTTACAACAATTAATGAGAAATTAATTAAGAAAAATTCACCAATTTACGTAAGTATTAATTCGTGATGAGAAAAGACAGTCCATTATTACTATATAACCGTTGTCATTTATAGAGCGTTTCTTTTAAAATTTTAACAAATGTTTCGCATAATTGTCTTAAATAATAATAGAACATATTATCTATGTTTTAAATCTTTTAATAATTTAAAATCAAATTTGCATGGATCACTTAATATCTGAATCATTTATAACGAATAAATTTTTTTCTGATATCATCTAAATATCAATCATTTTCATTTATTTAATTTTTTAAAACTATATTTTTTAAATAGATTTCAATTATTCAAAATTTAAAAACAACCAAATAATTGAAGTTTATGGAAGAATAAGTAGAATAATTAGTTTAAAAAATAATTTTAAACAATTTAAAATTTGAATGTTTGATATGTAAACGATTGATATAAAAAAAATATTTATTTATTATACTATATTTATTTCAAATTCTAATAACGTATTAATTAAAAAAGGTATATGGATTAAAAAATTATATGAAAAATATTTATATATTTTTATATTTATATTATAATATTATATTAATAAAAAAAAGAAATTATATAAAGAATATTCACTAATGCGATTTTTTGTAGCATTTAATACATCAGATAATTCAATTGTCTTAGGTGTGGTATCTACTATTTCCATTGGTTCAAATTTTCCAAGATTTGAAATTATTGTATTTGATTTTATTAATAGCTCATACGGCATATTACCATTGTTGAATTGAGGTATTTTTGGCGGACGTGCCTGAGTACCATCCAAATGAATAATCTATTTTATGAAATGTATTTTAATATTAAAAATATAATTATACATATATTTTACATAAATTTTTAAAGAATTACAAGTTATAAATTAAATATTTTATATTTTAATAAAATAATAATATTTAATAAAATAATATAATAATGTGTATAATTATATTAATATAAATATCGAAATTAAAAGATTATGAAAAGAATGATAGATAAAATACACACATTATATTTGTTTAAAAGTATAACACTACATATGTAATTTTATTGTAATTATTATGCATATTATTATTAATATAATAATTTTTATAATATATTGTTATGTTATAGATTATGTTATATAATATATTCTTTGTATTATAATATTATTAATATTATAGATTATGTTATATAATATATTCTTTGTATTATATATATTATAAAATAGGATTTTTGGGTCAAAAATTATCAATGAAAAATTACATATTATATACATATTATGTGAAATATGTAATGAATTATATATTACACACACACACCAACACACACACACGCGCGCGCGCGCGCGCGCGCGCGCGCGCGCGTGTGTGTGTGTGTGTGTTGTGTGAAATATACATGTACAAATGCTATTTACGATAAAGAATAGATATGTTTATTTATATATATCTGTAACGTATTTGTATATATCTCTAACGTAATATATATAATATATATAATATATATATTTCATTTGTATATAAATTCACAACTTAAAAAGAATTTTTATTTGTAAGTAATTTGTTTAACACAGAATGATTTATAAGCAAATATTAACTATTATTAAAATCTAATGTGATGTATAATAATATGTAATATACGTAATGTATAATAAAAACGTGAAATAATAATATGTAATGTATAATAAAAATGTAATAAAAAATGTATAATAATATGTAATGTATAATAAAAACAATGTATTGAGAATAAAAGTTAAATATTAAATATCAAGAAAAGAAAAAAATATAGATCTTTCTATTTTTCTCTCTTTTCCTAATGTTTAATATTTGATTCTTATTTCTAATATTTATTTTATATTACACCAATTGTGTCTATAAAATAACAAAAATACTGTTAGCGATAAAAGCAATATCACTGTGTGTATATATTAAATTAATTGTAAGATAGAACGACTTGATTCAAAATCAAATAATGATGATTTAAATATTTCTTTAGACAGTAGATTAAATATAACGACGTATATACATGATCTTCTAGACTATCTTTTTTACATTTTTTTTGACACAAAGAATACGCACATATGAAGATTCATTAATACTTATAAAAATTTATAAAGTTTACATTTTATCGTAAATTGCATATTATATGTGTATACAGTGTATATGTATATATATTTTTTTCCTCTTCTAATAATTTATAAGAATTTTTTAGTAAACATTTTCATTTTAGATACTTATTATAAATAAATAAATAAATATATATATATATATGTATATATATATATATACATATATATATATATATATATATATATTTATTTATTTATTTATAATAAGTATCTAAAATGAAAATGTTATATATATATATATATATATATATATATTAATTATTTATTTATTTATATTTATAATTATAATTATTTATTTATTTTATATTTATATTTATAATTATTTATTTATTTATATTTATAAAGAATATATTTATAGAACATGAAAAACAAAAAATATTTCACGGAAACATTAATAAATAAATAAAAATTAAAAATTAAAAATAATAATAATACTTACAGTGTTTACTTTTATATGATGTTCCACAAAATCAATGTCATCATTCCAGGCAACAATTTGAACCCTTTTTCCTTTTCCGTTATTTAAATAAAATTTGAAGAACTTATATTGTTGTTGCGAGCCCACGCAACGTGGAGATTCGATGTTATCAACATAGCCAATAATTTCACTAATATAATTTAATTAATATAATTAATAATATAATTTAATTAATATAATTAATATAATTAATAATAAATTAGAAGGCGCGCACACTTTACACATATTCATATATATATATATATATATATATATATATATATATATATATATATATATATACAAGATGTTCGACAACAGGCGGGATAAAGTTTAAGAAATGATTCTATTGTACTTGATAAAATAAGACGAAAATCAAGAATAACAAAAATTCAATGAAAGCTTCGTTTTTTTTAATTATAAGTATTTGAAAATTTGTGTGAAAGGTGTCTGAAACATGGTAATCTACAAAATTTTTAGCGAGCATAAGCTATATCGCTCTTAAAATATTATGTAACGCAAAAGTGTACAGTGAATTGCTAAATTCTGGATACTTTTTAAACAAACTTTTAAATATTTATAATTAAAAAATGAAGTCTCTACAGAAATTTTGTTACTTTTGATTTTTGTTTTATTTTATCATGTAGAATCATTCCTTAAATTTTGTCTTACTTATTGTCAAACATCTTTTATATATTCTACAGATCAAAATAATGTAAAATTGTTTTATAAATTTATAAAAAATATTTCAGATAAAAATTAGAGTTTAAAAAAGAGATCTATTTATTGATTTTATTAGTTTAATTTTAAGTCTTCAAAATCAAGGGAAACTTACTTTGAATTTTTTAAATTAAATTCCTTACTTTTATTGCATATTCTTTATACTAATAAAAGTTTTTATAAAATCAAATTTTAATAAAATCAACAGGTTTCTTCGTAATTTATAATTTACTTTGTGAGTACATGTGTTATGTGTATGTGTGTGTGTGTATATATATGTATAAACCGAACAGAATAAACAATTATTTTAATTAATTTTCATTATTCTTTTGTATTTTTTGCATTATTTATGTTACATTGGATATGTGTGTGTGTGTGTATGTATATATATATATATATATATATATATTTTTTAAATTAATATTAAGATTAATTATTAAAATTTTAAAAACAATAAATAATACAAAAAATAATGCAAAAAATGCAAATAATACAAAAAATATAAAAGAATAATGAAAATTAATTAAAATAATTGTTTATTCTATTTTATTTATAATTGTTATTCCTTTTTTTTTTCTTCAATTTTCATAAACTTTTTACTTACACTGTTGAATCATACATTTGTATACTTTCAAGTACATCACTTGG
Source organism: Camponotus floridanus (assembly GCF_003227725.1). Taxonomy (NCBI): domain Eukaryota; kingdom Metazoa; phylum Arthropoda; class Insecta; order Hymenoptera; family Formicidae; genus Camponotus; species Camponotus floridanus. The sequence goes on from NW_020229539.1 coordinate 35,522, forward strand.
TGTTAATAGTTTCATTGCATTTAAATTGTCAATTTCAATAAGTTTATCAATATGATTCTCAGAGTTTTGAAATATATGATTTGAGTTATGATCTTCCGAATCATCCAAATTATATTGTGACATTTTTAGATTTAATATTGTAAAGATGCAAAATTAATAATTATCCTACAAAATATACAAAGATGAGATATATATATATATATATATATTTCATTAATTATTTTACATGAATCTGTTGTTTGAAATAATAATTTAAAGAAAATATTAAAATAATTATTTTTTTTTAATGAATTAAAAAAGATTTATAATTTTAATGCTTTAAAATAGTGTTTCAAAAATATTTTATAAAAATTTTTAAAAATGTTTTAAAAAATATTATTTCCTGATTACGGGATGAAAATATAAAAAATACAATTTACATATTCTATTCATTCTTCTATATCAATAATTTGTCATGTTTTAAATGTCAATGTTTTTTTTTGTAAATCATAATGTAAATTATATGCAAAATTATTATAGATTCTCTTCTTAAAATAAAATTGCAAATTATTTGAATGACACAAAAGTATTTAAAACGTATAATTAGAAAAATTAATACAAAGAACCATTGTAGCCTTTCATAATATTCAATATACAAACATAATTTTAATTGTTTATATAGAAATAGAAATGTAGACAATTTTTGATTTATTTTTTTTAACTTAAGATTAAAAATGCAAACATTTTGATTTATTTTTCTTCTCAATTCAAGACTAGAAATTTAAATATTTCGATCTATTTCTTCTTAATAAATTGAATTGTAAAAAGTGTTATGATAATACTTTTACATTTACACAATAATACAATTAATATAAATTAAGTAATATATAAGTTATATATAAGTTTTATGATATTATTAAGCTTTCAAATAAGAATTATTTTAATTTTCTTTAAATATTATTACATTTTTTACAAATTTTAATAAATTTTTCATAAAAATGTTATACATATTATAATGTAAACAATGTTTTATTCATCGAAACTTATAGAAAAAATAATATCTGATAAAATTAAAAACTTCTGATAAAATTAAAATCAATTAGCAAATATATTGTAAAAGTATTAAATATATTGTAAAGTATTTATTCACTTGAAAATGAATCGTTTTCAAATTAAGATTAATAAATATACAAATATATAAATATAAATTTGTATATTACATATTTATATCTTTTAAAATTACAAAACTGAAATATATATATATATATATATATATATATATATATATATATACTATATTTTATGGTTTTACTTATACTACGATTTTATAATTTTTAACGATAATATCACTATCATTATCATGTATTATATACATATTTTAACATCAAAATATGTATACAATAATATTAATAATAATGTTATCGTCGTTAATAAAAGTTATAAAATCGGAGCATTGTATATATTGTTAGAAAGCATTCATAATAATCTGCATAATAATAGTAATGTGAATAAGTATATGTATATGTGGTGTGTGTCTATTAATTTAATATAACAATTTATTACATTATAAACTTATAATTTATTATATTGTGGTATTATGGTAAACTTACCTCAACAAAGTTCTGTTGAAAATAAATTTTAATCGTGTTCTTATATTCAGTTGCGTAACACTTAAACGTGTTCTTAATCGCGTATTAATACTTGTGCACTTAACGCGTATCAACACTTAAATGTGTATTTAATAATTAATACACTTAATCTTATTTATTCTTTCGATGCAGTCAAACTGGAAATAGCAAGCTCTCATTAATACAACGAAATCGTTATCTTTTACCACATCGTGTAGTATACATATATATATATATAAAAGAATGTGTTCTTATCTAGAATATGTGCTCTCAATATATATGAGGATAAGTTGGTTGCGTGCACTTTTTGTTCGCATATAAATTGTGTCAGGAGATGAAAGTTTCTATATTATAGTTATGACAATGCATATTAGAAATTAAAAGTTTATCAATAATTTCCTAGAAGAAATCAAAATTGAATTGTATACAAGAAATGTACTTTGTATAATTTATTTTCATTTCTTGTAAAAAATTATTTTAAAGTTAATTATTTATATTAGTGTGACTGAAATATTACAGTACAATTTACAACATACATGTAAAAGAACATTTCTTTTTGTTAATCTAATCTAGAAATCTTATTTAGAATATTCTCTAAATTTATTCAGAATATTTAGAACATAATTTCATTTTTGATTTTCTATGCAGATTTATAAACTACTTTTTTTCACTTAATTAAAATATTCACTGAAGGATATTTATAGAATAGATTTATATTGTCTGTGATATTCTTTAATGAATATTCTAATAAAGTAAAAAATATATAAAAGAATATGTGTTCTTACGTCAACTATATATGAGGCTAAGTTAGTTGCGTATTCTTTTTGTTTGCATATAAATTGTGTCAGAAGATAACAGTTTTTATATTATAGTTATGACAATGCATATTGGAAATTAAAAGTTTATCAATAATTTCCTAGAAGAAATCAAAATTGAACTGTATACAA
>NW_020229539.1:52854-72171 GCF_003227725.1 Camponotus floridanus
GGCACATACAGTAAGTGGATGACGTGCCTAACATCAAAAATTGGAACAACTGTCGACGAACTATACTGTTTTCTCGCATGTACGCTACTAATGTCGAGAAACAAAAAATTACGTCTTAGCGAGTATTGGTCTAGAGATAAGCTTTTAAAAACAGATATTTTCAGCGAAATTATGCGCAGAGACAGATATTTAATTCTATTAAAAATGTTGCATTTTGTTGATAATGCTCAGCAGTCTTCTGATCGTTCGCAAAAAATTAACAGTATTTCCAGTAGACTTCAAAAATCTTTTGAAAACTCATTTTATCCTTTTCAAAATTTGTGCATAGACGAAAGTCTTTTATTATTCAAGGGTAGACTATCTTTTAAACAGTATATACCAGCCAAAAGAAGCCGATTTGGCATTAAAACGTATGTATTATGCGACTGTAAAACAGGCTACGTACTAGATTCAATCATATATACAGGTAGTGAATCACACGTAACAGAAAACGCAGAAGAAATTGGCAAAACAGGAAACATCGTTTTGACGCTTTTGAAACCTTACTTGGGAAAAGGACATACGTTGTATGTAGATAATTATTATAGCAGTCCTGCTCTTTTTAATTTTTTTACATGCAAATATAACAAATGCTTGTGGGACTGTAAAGCAAAGGCGAAAAGGAATGCCTATAATGGACAAAAAATTAAAAAAAAGGCGAGATTGATTTTCGGACAACGAGTAATTTGCTGTCTCTTAAATGGCGTGATAAAGGAACGTTTTCATGTTATCCACTTTCCATAATAGCGAATTTATATGTACAGGAAAGAAAAATTATAAAACTCAAGAATTTATACGCAAACCCAAATGTATGGTGGACTATAATTTGTCAATGGGCGCTGTCGACAAATGTGATATGGTTGTTAGTTCCATTAAATCCATCAGAAAATCGATAAAATGATATAAAAAGTACTTTTTTCATTTGTTAGATATTGCAGTTTGGAATTCATATTGCTTATATAAATACAAAACACGCAAAGATATTTCTGTAGCTGCTTATCATCTTCAATTAATCCGACAAATTCTACGGAAATACCACAAAGACGATTTTAGACAAAGCGCTCCTAGATCTGCGGATAAATATCCTCTTAGACTTACTGGTAGACATTTCCCGGCGATTTACACTAGCGCGAATATAAAACGAAACAGCGGATTAAGAAAGTGTATTGTTTGTACTCAAAATGGTGTGCAACGGCAAACGCATTACCAATGTAAGACATGTGACGTAGGACTTTGTATATACCTGTGTTTTTGAAACTTTCTATACGAAATTACATTATTAAATTATATTTTCTAATTGTATTATGTGATAATTTTTCACCTTTTCTTTTCTACGGGCGATTGCAGATCTTCCGCAAGTGCACACTTTCGGCACAGCGGCTCGTTCAGCGGGAGTAGCGCGCCGAAAAATCGGCCCCGTAGCGAAAGGGTTAATAGCCCTAACAACCCCTAATATTAATAGAAGAATTCTAATGATTTTACTTAATAGCCTTAACAACCCTACCTCTTGATTAACTAAAATTATTCGAGATTGGAAGAATCTATCTCTAATCATCACCTAATCATGTATATATTTTAGTCACGTGTCCTAATCGCGTACCTAACCGTGTGCCCTAACCGTATTCTTCAAGCCAGTTGAATCTATCTTTCATTAATCCTGGCCACTTTCTTTCTCGATCTCTAATCAGAGATCGAAGAAGGAGATAATTACTCCTTCTTTTGCAGGATAATTACCAGCAAAAGAGCATGAAATATTTACGCTCATTTAGAGATTATTTAACGATCATTCGTTAAATATTGAATATAACTTTATTTTAACTGAAATAAAACCAAATTACTACAAATTTTTACAAATTTCTATAAATTATATTTTATAATAAAATATAAAATTAATGTGTGTATTTATCATATTATAAATTATTTAATTAATTAATCATTTGGTTTTATATTAAGTTAAAATAAAGTTTAAAAACAATATCTACAAATAAATATTCTACGATGGATAAGCTATGAGCAATTAGAAGATAAGTGCGTATTATAAGAATAAATTAACATCAAAAATTGATAAAATTGATAATTGTTAAAGCGATGTGTAAAATAATAAGCAGATAAACACGCATGGAAAAATTTTATAAATTTTTGAAACTGTTTTTTGAATAGAAAATTTTATATGACTCTCTTTCATAAAAATCTTTCTCTTTAATTTACTTAAATAATAAGATCGAATTATTTTTCGTTTATTACAAGTTAACGATTTATAACAATTAATATATAAATAATATTTACCATCAGGCTGTTCCGTCGGTGCAGGATGCTCCCAGGCCTCCTCCTCTTCTCATGTTGTTGACGCGCGATACTTTTAACAACACTCCCGCACTCGCGAGCAATATTTTTATATCGCTATTTTCGTTATTTTACGCGCGATACTGAACGGCATTCCTGCACTATTTCGATGCGATTAAACATTTTATATTTGATCGCGCGATGCATATACTTAATATGTATATACCTTTAACAGCACTTCCGGTTTCGGTACGAGCGAAAATCCCATTTCACTTACGAGAATTCACTTTGAGCCAACAAGTCGGGAATGCAACGAGTAAGAATTAAGCCCAAACCAGAAAGAAAACGAAACAATTGACGGAAATAGAGGAAAATGAAGTTCACCAACTCTTTTTCGTGCATAATTATTCTATCTCGTATCGAACCTGGACCCGCTAAGCACGATTTCAGGTGCTCCGCCCGGACATATTATGCCTCCCGCGGTTGTTATATGCTACACCAAGTAGACGGCAAAAAAAGAGAATACCCACACTTTTTAAATAGCTTACAAATAGCAATTTAGAAAATGGGGAAGCAATCTCTTTTACCGATTGAAAATCGCGGCTAGGGGAATCCACTCGATTCCTCGACAGGGTTAACACACGCAGTGCGTGTGGCTGTAGACAAGCAAAGAAAAGGGACCCATTGACGATCATTCCGAGCAATCGATCGAGTTCTAACTGATTCAGGCCGAATCACTTGACGAAGCACGAAGCAAGAGTACGTTGCCGAGCAACGTTTCAAGATTGAAGTGTAAGTGATGGCGTAGCATCGATTTCGCTACGACTGTGTACTGTGAGGTTATATTTATCACGTATGTACATTTAATAAGTGTCAAGAGAGTGATATCTATTTAGAAATTGATATAAATAAATAGGAAAAAGAAGGAAAATGAGGAAATAGAGAAGGTATGTATTATGTATATATAATAAATATATGTATAATATAATATTTATTTATAAAAATAAATATTTTTAATTGTTAAAATCCTGGATAGTACAATATATTCTTTGACGATTTTATTTTAGATCAAATATAATATTTTCAATATATATATACTTGCACACAGTTGAAATAAAAACAAGTCTTCTTTCGTCTACATTATTTTAAATTATATATATATATATATATATATATATATATATATATATATATATATAGTGAATATACATACAGTTGAAATAAAAACAAGTTTTCTTTCGTCTACATTATTTTAAATTATATATATATATATATATATATATATATATATATATAATTTAAAATAATGTAGACGAAAGAAGACTTGTTTTTATTTCAACTGTGTGCATAAAGTTGGGTAGATACATATCTTAAATATATTGTGCAAAAAGTTAACCAGTTTTTTTGTATGATAGTAATGATAATGCATACTGGAAATTAATGAAAAAGTCTCTTTCCATTGATAATATTCTGCAAGAATTAAATTGTTTCCAAGATGTTTGTACATCATTTACTTTCATTTTCTGTAAGAAATATAATTTATATTTTTATAAAATAACTTTATGTCGCTAGTCAGATAATCCAAGGATCGTTGAAAAAAATGTAGTCGACCAAACTAGCCAGAAATTTGTTTATTAATACGACGTTTCGTAAGAAACCGTTTCTTGACGAAGTCTCACACGGACGCATCAGTTTCTCTCAAATTCGAATCTAATTAAATAACGTTTTTTGTTAATGAGACTTGTGCAGTTTTGCAAGATTATCATCTATGCCTGTCTCCTGATTATTATTACATCGTATATACTTGATAAGGACCACAACCATATGTCGAAACGTCGTATTAATAAACAAATTTCTGGCTAGTTTGGTCGACTACATTTTTTTCAACGATCCTATAATTTATATTGTTGTGATTAGAGTTGTGTAATATAATTTAAAACATATATATAAAAGAATATGTGTTCTTACGTCAACTATATATGAGGATAAGTTGGTTGCGTGCACTTTTTGTTCAAATATAAATTGTGTCAGAAGATAACAGTTTCTATATTATAGTTATGACAATGCATATTGGAAATTAAAAGTTTATTAATAATTTTTTAGAAGAAATCAAAATTGAATTGTATACATAAGAAATGTACTTTGTACAATTTATTTCATTTCTTGTAAGAAATTATTTTAAAGTTAATTATTTATATTAGTGTTACTGGGATGTTACAGTACAATTTAAAACATACATGTAAAAGAGCATTTCTTTTTGTTAATCTAATCTAGAAATTTTATTTAAAATATTTTCTAAACTTATTCAGAATATTTAGAATATAGTTTCATTTTTGATATTCTATGCAGATTTATAAACTACTTTTTTCACTTCATTAAAATATTCACTGAAGAATATTTATAGAATAGATTTATATTGTCTGTGATATTCTTTAGTGAATATTTTAATAAAGTAAAAAATATATAAAAGAATATGTGTTCTTACGTCAACTATATATGAGGATAAGTTGGTTGCGTACACTTTTTGTTCGAATATAAATTGTGTCAGAAGATAACAATTTCTATGTTATAGTTATGACAATGCATATTGGAAATTAAAAGTTTATTAATAATTTCTTAGAAGAAATCAAAATTGAATTGTATATAAGAAATGTACTTTGTACAATTTATTTTCATTTCTTGTAAAAAATTATTTTAAAGTTAATTATTTATATTAGTGTGACTGGGATGTTATAGTACAATTTAGAACATATATGTAAAAGAACATTTCTTTTTGTTAATCTAATCTAGAAATCTTATTCAGAATATTCTCTAAACTTATTCAGAATATTTAGAACATAGTTTCATTTTTGATATTCTATGCAGATTTATAAACTACTTTTTTTCATTTCATTAAAATATTCTCTGAAGGATATTTATAGAATAGATTTGTATTGTCTGTCATATTCTTTAGTGATGCGACGCCGTTGCCCACCTCGAGAACGCCGATCCCGAGGGGTAGCGTGCAAGCTTCGGCCGATACGGTATTAAGCGGTATCTCCAAATTACGGTAGCGTACGGTTTCTGGTAGCTCCTCGGAAAGGAGAGTAAAATTGGGCGCCAGGCACGGTATCTCCGCGCCACGATAACGATACGGTAAAGGTAATATTCGGTAACCCAGGGCTCAGTATGTGGCAGAGGGGCAGGGTTCTTTGTGAATTATATATAGAGAGAGAACGCTAGATAATTTGTGGAAGAGAGAAATAATCGACACTGAGTTAATCTTACTTACAATTATTTAAAATATATTAAACAGTTAAAATACAGAATAAACAATGTAACAGAGATAAGAATAGTATAATAGTTAAGATTCGGTAATGAAAAAAAGAACAAAAGAAAGAACAGATAAAATTCGGAATATAAACAATCGAAAATACAAGCTTGAAAGACAAAGGACTTAAGACTTATAACGGATAACGCAAAGGTCACATGTAATCATAACGGAAATATTCTATTTATACTGCGCGACTATAATACAACGGTGAAAGCGGTATGAAAATGATTATAATATCTCACAAATCGTGCTAAGAAAGCTCAAATAATAATTAACAGCGAAGTAATTCTTAATACGCGAGATACAATAATAAGTCAGATTTCAGAACACGTTCGGAGTCGTGAGACTCGCCACAAGATGTCGATATAAATTGAACTGTATTTCCTACAATAATCAGCGGTAATTAGCGGTAATCATTTACAAGATAAGACTCACGATCGGCGTACAGCAGACGCGTACGATGTCGGAACACATTCAGAGGCACGAGCCTCATGCGAATCTGGATATTAATCGAAACTTTATATAATATTTGACGGTAACTGATGATACAGATATTCGAAAGTAACTGATAACGAGCAGAATATAATAATTGAATATACTTTTCGTATAGATTGAACGGCCCACGTCTCTCTCCCGAAGATTTCGATATAAATCGCATCGACGTTTTCTTTACAATAATCCGTAATGGCGAGCGACAATATATTCAATATTTATTAGAGGCTATTTGCAACGGTAATCTCGAGGATATCAATGCGAATATTATTGTGCTCTATTCAACGGTCTTATCGCGACCTTTTATCCTCGGTAACAACAACTGACTCAAAGTAATATAATTTCAAACGAATAGTAACGGTTACATATCTCTCGGCGGAGAGTTCGCGATAGATAATTTTCTTGCAGAGCAGCTTTTCGAATTTACGGTAACTCAGGCTCGCCAAGAAAATCTTCGCGCAATTCCCGCTTTCCCTACGCGATACGGAACGACCAGAATTTCACGTCCCGCCGGGACTTGCAATTCGGCACGATACGCACGGTAAAACAAAATACAGAACGATGCGATACGAAACGGTACGTTACGGTACGGTATGACTGTCGGCACGAACCCCCCTGAAAGGGACAAATCCGCGATCCCGGCGTCAGCTGGCGTCCGGCAACTATACGCGAATCAAGCTCATTGGCTTTTTACACGCTAGTACGGTATAGCCGTCACCCCGCGACGACATATAGAATCGTGACACCAGCTGCCCCCGGGAAACAAAGAATTCTTATAGCTACCCGTGCGACGGCTTACAATATTCGGCGGCGGCTTCCGGGTCGATCGTCTCTTCTAGGTCGCTCTCCAGGGTCGTCCTCACAGGCTCACGATTCATTGAACAGTGACGAGGACGCAATGGGTCCGCGAGGCCCTCGATTCCCGCGCCGATTTTCCGCGCACCTTCTCCAAGATTAGCGAGAAGGGGTCGACTATCCGCCCCTTCAAAATTTTGGCTGTTGACGGTCGGTTGTCCTTCCACAGGGGCCCAGAATCCGACGACTCAAACGGTAGCTCTTGTTCGCTTAAACGGGACCGGCTGGCCAGGCCGATCCTCGTCTGCTTCGCCTCCTCTTCCCAGTCGGCCGCCTGGGAGGTTGCTCGTGGCTTCGCCGTCCGGATTCTCCGCCGTCTTTTATCTGAAAATTGTCGGGATTAATATGGTTCCGGTATATGATTGGCGGCGGCGCGGGATCTCGGTACTTGATCTCTTTTCCTGCGGTAACCTTTGGTCCATTCTGAGTCCCTCCTCTGCGGTATATTCGGTATCTTCCTCTTCACTCGGTATCTTACGGGATCTTCAGGTACATATAGAGATAACGCACGCTCGCACGGGTTGCCGCACTCTACTTAAAAAACCTTAAAACTAGGTTGGAAAATACAGTTAATCGGAATATATCGGCCGCCCTCAGGCGCGAGAGACGACCCCGCGCTCGCTTTCTCCCCTCGGCGAAGGTGCCGTGACGGAGCTCAAAAGCGTCACGTCACAACTCCCCCCTCCCAGACGAGTGCCGAGGGGCTTCAGAACCCGGGACACCGACGACCGTCGCTCAGGCAGCTTCACTTCCATTCCCTGCAACGAGGCGGCTACTTTTCCCTCCGGTCTCCTTTCAGGGATCCGCAATCTGACAGTCCATCACACTTTTCTGATTTTTTTTTGTACTGTCCGTTCTCGACTTTAGTTGTCGCGTCCCTGCGGTATCTCCGACCACCCGTATCCCCGCTCTCGGTAATCGAAAGGAGACGAGGGATCAGGAGACGGTTATGGGGATTGATCAAACTCGGCGTCAAGTTGGCGGAGCTCATTTATTCCAACCCCGTAGAGTTGACTAATTTGCCACAAAACAAAAAAAAACGAAACCAAATACAAAACGGTATATCATAAAAAAAAGTATAAAACGGTATATAATCAAAGAAAAGAAACTTGGAAAAGAACAGAACAACTAAAAGAAAAGAAAAGTAAAAGAAAAAGAAGAAGAAAGGAAAAAAAATTTTTAAAGAAGCAAGAAGCCAAAGAAAAGGAAACAGAGCCGGAGAATTCTATAATAAAAGAAAGCACGAAGGTCTTTAACCGAGGAGGGGTCCCACCGTCCATCCCTCGCCCACGTCCCTCCTCCAGGGCCACCCATCCCTGAGAGGCGACGCATCTCGCGCTGGCGGTGGGGATCGGGGTGCTCGCGATCCCCGCGTTGCCGTATAAGGAGCGGTGCGCCGATATGCGGCCCCACAGTGCCCGCAGTCCCGCAACGTTACCTCCTGTTGCCCACACCCGTAGCAGAAGCTACCGGTGCGAGGCAAGGGGCAACGCGCGTACGAGTGCTGGGAAGAACCGCAGTTCCAGCATCTCACCGCGTAGGGCTGGCGTTGCGGCAGGTGTCCCGCGGATGGCTCAGGAGGTTGCCGGCTCGGTCCTGGCTTTGCGGGGCGCTCAAGCGACCGAGTACGCCCCCGCGGCGTTGATCCTTCGGCTGACTCGGGGAGGTTGGTTTGTGTCCCCCGCGCGAACCCCTAGCCGAGCGCCGTCTGTGCCGAGGTGCTGTGCGTGGACGGCCATTCTCGCATCACGGTCCCGTCCGTCGTCCAGCGGGCTGCTCGGACCTGCTTGGCCAGGTCCTCCAGGTCCGTCCAGAAGCCCCCATCGTGGAATTCGATGTGCTCCCAAAGGGACCGGTGACGTGACCAGAACTCACGCCAGATTTTCCGCATGGCCCTTCGGTTCATCACGTTTTTCGGCATCTAAATAACGGTATTGGGAAGGTGGTATGGTTTTAAATCTTGAATGTGGCTTTTACCGGCGGGCGATCCATCCAGTAGCCACAACTCGTAGACCACCGGAGAGATCACTCGCACTACCTTAAACGGGCCCTGGAATTTGTGTGCTAGTTTGGCGGCTATATTTTGAGCCGCCGACGACAAAACGTGCTGGCGTTTCAGCACCAGATCTCCCTTGAACGCATTATTACGCCTACGTAAGTTATACCGTGCGGCTTGCCTCTCGTAGGCCCTATCTAAATTCTCGATTACCCAGTCCCTTAGGGCTTGCATCTCCTTCATTCGGGTTGCCCATTTTGCGGTATCCCCCGGTTCAATTGCGATAGCCCCTTGACTGCGTCGGCTCAACGAGTGTACCGGCTCCAACTCCCGCCCGAGATTCAGAAAGGCGGGAGAGGCTCCCAATGATGAATGACAGGCGGTATTATATGCGAATCGAAAATCCGCGATGTGTTCATCTCACTCCCGATGATCCTTTTCAATAAATGCGATAATCATCGTTTTTAGGATTCGATTTACGCGCTCTACGGGATTAGCCTGTGGGTGATATAGAGGCACGGTAGTGTGTGTGATTTTCCGATCTTCGGCAAACGTCTTCATAATTTTATTCACGAATTCAATACCGTTGTCCGTTAATAAGAATTTCGGAGCTCCCCATCGCGATATCACCAAATCGTCGATCGCCTTGCTAATTTTTGGGCCTGTCGTGGCTCTTAAGGGTTTGCACTCTACCCATTTCGTAAAAAGGTCTTGGATTACCAGAAGGTAGCGGAATCCAGCCTTACTTCGCGGTAACGGGTCTATAATGTCGGCCATGGTCCATCCGCGATACGACGTCCCATGAGACCCGCGGGACTGGCCTGCTCGACTTTCGTTCGCTGGCATGTATCACACTGTCGGATATAATCGGTAACTTCCCGGAATAAATTCGGTCAAAAATAGGAAACGGCAACCCGTTGGTAAGTTTTTTCGGTACCTAAGTGGCCTGTCTGCGGCGTATCGTGCGATTCTTTTAGCACTTTCTTTCGATATTCTCGCGGTATCACTAACTTCCAACGGTCTAAATCTTCCACAATTTCCGAGACTACGTGTTTCGGCCTGAGAAAATATAATCGCCCATCAATCACTTTCCACTGCGTGTATTTTTCGGGAGTCGCCATTACTTCCTTATATCTTTTACGGTACCACTCTTCGGTAGTGTTTGCCAAGTCTACGGTATCTATAGTGGTAGTCACGTGAACGGAATTTGTCGGTACGGTATCCTCGGTAGCCTCCGATTCGAACATCCGGGAGAGTGCATCGAGCACATGGTGTAAGGCGCCCTTCCGGTGAACCACCTCATAATCGCACTCCAATAATTCTAACGCCCATCTTGCTAATCTCCCTGTGGGGTTCTTAAGATTATGGAGCCAACGTAAGCTACTATGGTCGGTAACAACGGTAAAACGGTATCCCTCCAAGTATGGTCTAAATTTCTGTATTGCCCACACGACTGCTAAACATTCCTGCTCGGTAACGGAATATCGGGTTTCGGGATCTGACAAGGTTCGACTCGCAAAAGCTGTCACTCGTTCTTCGTCCTCAACTGTCTGAGTCAATACCGCGCCTAATTCCACAGAACTCGCATCGGTATGCAGAGTAAACGGTAACTCGAAGTCTGGACAGGCTAATGTCGGTGCGGTAATTAGGTGGTCTCGGATCCGGTCAAAAGCGCGACCCTGCTCATCCCCTCACTCCCAGCGCTTGCCCTTTTTCAAAAGCCGCGTCAATGGCTCGCTAAGGGTCGTGAATTGCGGGATGAATCTACGGTACCAAGAAGACGGGGATTGCCCGATTAGACACAGTACGATTAGACACAGCCAATTATATCGACCGATGCCTAGGGTAACCAGCACGATCAAGCACGATTAGCTAATCAAAGCCAGTTGTGTCCAATTGTACTGTGTCTAATCGGAGGTGTCTCAAGAAGACATCCCTAAAAACCGCCGTAATTGCTTAATGTTTCGCGGTGCGGGGTATTTTAAAATCGGTCGAGTCTTATCCGGATCCACCGTGAGCTCCTCCCTCTGGATAAATCCCAGGTATCGAGAACGGCAAAATTCACATTTATCCGGATTAACGGTAAGGCCGGCGGCAGTGATCTTATCCAGTACTTTTCTAAGCCAAGTCATAAGCTCCTCGAATGTCGGTGTTACTATAACGGTATCGTCCAAATACGCGAATGCGTGTGACTCCATTTCCGGCCCTATTAATCGGTCTAACAATCTTTGAAAAGTTGCCGGCGCTCTTGTAAGCCCATATACGCATTCGCGTAAAATGAAAAAGTCCTTTTCCGGGAACACTAAACGCGGTAATCTCCCGACTTTCCTTGGCTGACGGTATCTGGAAGTAAGCCTGACTCAAATCGATGGTAGAAATATAGCGAGCTGAACGTAACTTGTCAAGAATCCCGTTCATATTCGGTAGCGGATACGCGTCTTTCTTTGATACACCATTAACTCTCCGGAAATCTAAACAGAAGCGGTACTTTCCGTTTGGTTTTTTCACCATTACTATGGGGTTCGACCACTCGCTATACGACGGTTCGATAATTCTTGCCCGAAGCATCTTATCGGTCTCCGCTCGTATAGCTTTCTGTACCTTAGGCGACATTAAATAACACCGCTGCTTAATCGGTGGGCTGTCACCTACGTCGATCTTATGTTCGGTAAGTGTCGTCACCCCGGGGCTATCAGATGTTTGCGGTAAGATCCGTAAAAAATTTCCCAGTATCCTTTTTTGTGCGGGAGTTAATTCCAATATCCCGCAACAAGAACTCTCGCGTGGTTCCTCTTCGGTAACTAAACGATATCTCTTGTGTGGGGATTCGGCAAAGTACTATCCGTTAGTGGCAAAATCTAATATGATTCCGAATTTCGTCAGAAAATCTAATCCTAAAATACACGGGACGGCTAAATTCGGTAACAACGCTACGGTAACTTCACGGCATTGATCTTCCAATTCTAACGGTATTTTAATCTCCTCCCTTATACTTGCGATTTGTCCGTTCGCTGTTCTTATTTGCACCCCCCTTCTCTTCTCGGTATCCAGTCCTAATTCTCGGATGATCTTTATCCCTTCGCGGCCTAGTAAGGTACGATTGGACCCCGAGTCCACGAGGGCCGCGAGAGTGCAATTGTATATCTTAATTTTGAAAAAATCTTAGCGACGGTAACTCTTCCCTCCGCAGGGTGACATACGAATGGAGTAACGTATCGTCCCCCACGGTATCTGACGTGGTCTCGCTCTCGGGACTCGGAGTCGTAGGGACTCTCTCTACTGGCTCCGGTTCTCTTTCCCGAGCAGGTCGGGCAGGTCTGGACGATAGCATCGCGTTTTCCGCAGCGGTAACAATATTTTCGACGCGGTTCGGTACACCCGCGCGCACAATGACCCGTCTTATCACAATTCCAGCATTTTATGTTACTGGGGGGGGTTAGGGATGATGGTAGCGCTTGTCGACAGTTCGGTAGCGGCAGTGGCAGCGGTAGCGGTATCAGCGGATGCGGTATTCGCGCTCGGGGTTTTAGCGGATTTCTTCCTCTCTTTCTTTATGGCGGTAGCGTTGGCGATAGCAACGGTAACGGCGTTTTTGGTCTTACCCTTCGGCGCGTGGTAGGCCAAATCCGGAAAGATCGATTGTTCCGGCGATAAGGGAGGTCGGTAGTGATTTTCGGCTTGGAGGCTTTTTTCGATAGCTAGGTATTCTAAAGTCGCGAAGTCTCTAAACTCCTATCGTCGGATGGCTATTTGCAGCCGCGGTAGCATTTTGTGGTGTGCGAAATTTAACTGTTCCTCCAACGGCCAGGCGGGCGTCATCCGACTAAGTAAGGCTCGTAAACACATTAAATAGTCGACCGCGGTTTCGTATTCCTCCTGTGTCCGCCTGAATATCTCATTGCGAAGCGCGTATTGATAGTCAGGGTCCCCGAATCGCCCCCTCCATGCTGCCTCAAAATCGTTCCAATCTCGCCAGTTTCCGCTTTCCAATCGTACCCAATATAACGCGACTTCCGACAGGAAGAGAGGCAAGCACTTAAAAAGGTCGGCATCTGAGATGACTATCGCGCGGGCCTCTTTAATCCGTAACAAGAAGGCTTCCGCGTCGTTACCTCGTTTGCCCGAAAAATGGAAGTTCCATTTTCTCATCAGGTTGTAGGCCTCCGCCGTCGAGGCCGTCCCCGGACGAAAACTCGAGGTTTGCGCGGCTGCAGGTTTACGCGGGGTTGGACGGTATCCGGCATCTCCCCCCGCGATATCGTCGAATTTTATGTCTTGCCCCCCCACGGGCAGTGGACTTCTCAGGTCGGTCGTGGCGCCCTCCCCCAGAACTTCTCGCGCCCTCGCACCCCGTGGTCCTCCAGAGACATCGTGTCTTCCCCTCTTCGATTTCCCCGCTACCACGTGTCTCGTTCTAAGGAGGCGCGCCCGCAAAATCGGCATATTCCCTGAGCGCTCAGTTCTCGATCCGCCAAATGTCGACGCGCTTGTCCGGTATTTAAATTCTGTATCCACTGATGGGGATCGCTATTTTTCCTCATATGAACCACGAGAGACTTGATAATAGAATAAAAATAATAGAAAAGAAAAGAAAAACAAAATAGGTAATAAAAAAAGAGAAAACGGTAGCAACAAACGGAATTCAACACGAAACAACTTGTTATAACTAAAGTGAAACGCAAGGAAAAGAAGAGAAATTTAAAAGATCCAAGTAATATGGAGAAAAAAAAAGAATTAATTCAAAAGTAAAACGGTACGGAAAAGAGAAAGCAGAAAAGAAAAAAAAATTCAAAGTCAAAAATACGGCAGAAAAAAAAGAAATTCGAAAATCAAAACAATACGGTAGAAGAAAAAGAATTCAAAAATCAAAACAATACGTAGAAGAAAGAGAAATTCAAATCAAAACAATACGGTAGACGGAAAATAAATTCAAAAATCACATCAATACAGCAAGAGAAAAAAAATTCAAAAGTCAAGACAATACGGTAGAAGGAAAATAAAATTCAAAAATATCAAAAATAATACAGTAGAGAAAAAAGAAGTTCGCAAATCAAAACAATACGGCAAAAGGGAAAGAATTCAAATATCAAAATAATACGGTGGAGGAAAAAAAAGTTAAAAAAAAAATAATAATAATAACTGTGCGGAAAGAAAAAGAAACTCAAAGTTCAAACAATAAGGGAAGCGAGAAAAAATTTTAAAGATCATAACAGTGACAAAAAATTCGAAAATAAAACAAGTCTCTCTTGTTGTTAACGAAGGAACGGTCGGGCGGTCCCTAAAAATATTATTAACTTTACTCCCTTTGATTTTTAAACGAAGAGTATAAATACCCTAACGAAAGAGGAAAAAAAAATTTCCGCCACACAAGATTATCGAGATAGCGATAAATGACAGAAAATCAATATAAATTCAATTATTGGTAACACCAAAACGGTAATTGAACGGTAAGCGACTTTAATTCGAAAACGAAAAAAAAAAACGCAATTAAATCCTATACAATTTTAACGGTAATCGGTAATCCTATACGCGAAGCACACAAATTCCAGGCCGTTTCAGGGCCTTAAATTGTTCTTAACTTACCTCAACAATACGGTACGGTGACATCGATACGGGACACCATAAAATAAAAAAAACACTGCCAAAAATATTTTCAAAGACACATTAACGAAAGCACAACACATAACTGTCGATTTTCCACCTATAAATGTCGACGAGAGGAAAGAAAAACTCTCTCTCGCTCTCTCTCTCTAGCTCTCTCAAAAAAAACTTTACGGTATTCTTTATTTCACACAGCGTCAGGCCCCACGTTGGGCGCCAAATTCTTTGCGACGCCGTTGCCCACCTCGAGAACGCCGATTCCGAGGGGTAGCGTGTAAGCTTTGGCCAATACGGTATTTAACGGTATAAGGTTTTAAGCGGTACTCCAATTACGGTAGCGTACGGTATCTGGTAGCTCCCCGGAAAGGAAAGTAAAATTGGGCGCCAGGCACGGTATCTCAGCGTCACGATAACGATACGGTAATATTCGGTAACCCAGGGCTCAGTATGTGGCAGAGAGGCAGGGTTCTTTGTGAATTATATATAAAGAGAGAACGCTAGATAATTTGTGGAAGAGAGAAATAATCGACACTGAGTTAATCTTACTTACAATTACTTAAAATATATTAAACAGTTAAAATACAGAATAAACAATGTAACAGAGATAAGAATAGTATAATAGTAAGATCGGTAATGAAAAAAAGAACAAAGAAAGAACAGATAAAATTCGGAATATAAAACAATCGAAAATACAAGCTTGAAAGACAAAGGACTTAAGACTTATAACGGATAACGCAAAGGTCACATGTAATCATAACGGAAATATTCTATTTATACTGCGCGACTATAATACAACGGTGAAAGCGGTATGAAAATGATTATAATATCTCACAAATCGTGATAAGAAAGCTCAAATAATAATTAACAGCGAAGTAATTCTTAATACGCGAGATACAATAATAAGTCAGATTTCAGAACACGTTCGGAGTCGTGAGACTCGCCACAAGATGTCGATATAAATTGAACTGTGTTTCCTACAATAATCAGCGGTAATTAGCGGTAATCATTTACAAGATAAGACTCACGATCGGCGTACAGCAGACGCGTACGATGTCGGAACACATTCAGAGGCACGAGCCTCATGCGAATCTGGATATTAATCGAAACTTTATATAATATTTGACGGTAACTGATGATACAGATATTCGAAAGTAACTGATAACGAGCAGAATATAATAATTGAATATACTTTTCGTATAGATTGAACGGCCCACGTCTCTCTCCCGAAGATTTCGATATAAATCGCATCGACGTTTTCTTTACAATAATCCGTAATGGCGAGCGACAATATATTCAATATTTATTAGAGGCTATTTGCAACGGTAATCTCGAGGATATCAATGCGAATATTATTGTGCTCTATTCAACGGTCTTATCGCGACCTTTTATCTTCGGTAACAACAACTGATTCAAAGTAATATAATTTCAAACGAATAGTAACGGTTACATATTTCTCGGCGGAGAGTTCGCGATAGATAATTTTCTTGCAGAGCAGCTTTTCGAATTTACGGTAACCCAGGCTCGCCAAGAAAATCTTCGCGCAATTCCCGCTTTCCCTACGCGATACGGAACGACCAGAATTTCATGTCCCGCCGGGACTTGCAATTCGGCACGATATGCACGGTAAAACAAAATACAGAACGATGCGATACGAACGGTACGTTACGATACGGTATGACTGTCGGCACGAACCCCCCTGAAAGGGACAAATCCGCGATCCCGGCGTCAGCTGGCGTCCGGCAACTATACGCGAATCAAGCTCATTGGCTTTTTACACGCTAGTACGGTATAGCCGTCACCCCGCGACGGCATTCAGAATCGTGACACCAGCTGCCCCCGGGAAACAAGAAATCTTATAGCTACCCGTGCGACGGCTTACAATATTCGGCGGCGGCTTCCGGGTCGATCGTCTCTTCTAGGTCGCTCTCCAGGGTCGTCCTCACAGGCTCACGATTCATTGAACAGTGACGAGGACGGAATGGTCCGCGAGGCCCTCGATTCCCGCGCCGATTTTCCGCGCACCTTCTCCAAGATTAGCGAGAAGGGGTCGACTATCCGCCCCTTCAAAATTTTGGCTGCTGACGATCGGTTGTCCTTCCACAGGGGCCCAGAATCTGATGACGACGTCTCAAACGGTAGCTCTTGTTCGCTTAGACGGGACCGGCTGGCCAGGCCGTATCCTCGTCTGCTTCGCCTCCGCTTCCCAGTCGGCCGCCTGGGAGGTTGCTCGTGGTTTCGCCGTCCGGATTCTCCGCCGTCTTTTATCTGAAAATTGTCGGATTAATATGGTTCCGGTATATGATTGGTGGCGGCGCGGGATCTCGGTACTTGACCTCTTTTCCTGTGGTAACCTTTGGTCCATTCTGAATCCCTCTTCTGCGGTATATTCGGTATCTTCCTCTTCACTCGGTATCTTACGGGATCTTCAGGTACATATAGAGATAACGCACGCTCGCACGGATTGCCGCACTCTACTTAAAAAACCTTAAAACTAGGCTGGAAAATACAGTTAATCGGAATATTATCGGTCCCCCTCAGGCGCGAGAGACGACCCCGCGCTTGCTTTCTCCCCTCGGCGGAGGTGCCATGACGGAGCTCAAAAAGCGTCACGTCACAGTGAATATTCTATTAATGTAAAAAAAAGTATAATAAAATAAAAAAAAGTATTTTATAAATCTATATAGAATGTCAAAATAAGATCATTCAAAATATTTGAATAAATTAATTTGTATAAAGTATGTATCTCGTGTACAATTTATTTTAATTTTTTGTAACAAATTATTGATAGATTGTTTGATTAATTTCAGTGTGGTATTATCATTGCTGTTACTATAGATAGTTACTAGAACTATCTTCCTGCAATGTATTTAAGGGATAATGCCACTCTTAGCGCCCGAAAAAACAGCCTAATTTTGAAAATTTTTTATGAGAATATAGTGAATGGAATACAAAATCTGTTTTAAAGGTTTTTATTATACATACTTTGAAATGTATTCACAAATTTTTTTTTCAATTTTTTTTACAAAATGGCGGTGCCAGAATTCAGCGAAGGAAGCCTCTTCTCACGGATAGTGTTCCGCGATCGGAAACATAACTTAAACAGATTTTCATTAATTTACTTGAAATTTAACTGTAGCTCAAATTACATTATCTAGAGAAGTACGTAACGGATTTTAAAATTTTGTAACTTTTTTGTTATACAACAATTTTTCATGTAATTTTTTACCTAAAAATGAAACTTTTTGTTCAAAACGTGCATTATTTTTACCAAAAAACAGTATTTTTTAATTAGCATACGTATTTCCTGAGTTAATTTTATATAAAACTTTAAAAAATTTTTGGGTCTTTGTGTTCTAAGTCAAAATTGCAGGACAAATCTTTCCGGCCGCGGGACCACTAATGCGTAGAATCAATTTTAATATGTTACGTAATAAAAATAAGAACATATTTTCTTTGGGCGTGTGAGTTTTAAGCTACAGTTCATAACTGCAGTACATGATAACTATAATATGAACAATTAATTGTAAATAATAAAAAAAAGCTTATTTTAAACAATATTTTAGGATTCTAATATTTTACGATAAGAATATTCTAAAATATATTTATTGATTGTAAAATAGAAGAGTCAAAGAATATTATACTATTTTAGACATTTGTGCCATATTTATATTTACAAAGATGATAATTATAATATAATAATTAAATTAATCAAACAATTATAATAATTAAATAAACTATTATAATAATTAAATTTATCAACAATTTCAAAAGTTAAAAGAATTATATACAATATTGTTCGGGATTGCAACTTTGAAGTTGCTCGCACAGTGCCGGTACGCACCCGAGTGGATATCACGAGCTGGAAAGACACGTGACTTAGCGAAGGATGAGTGATGAGATGAAAGAATGTGAGCTTACTTCTCGAATTTGATAAAGTAGCTTCCACGAAAGAGTTACTTTCACTTTATTACAATGTTTCAAACAAGATTTCCACTGTTCAACAAAATGTTCGTATCGTTCACAAAAGCGAGCGTAACTGCACTATACAACGGTTCGCGTGAGAGAGCGAGACCGCACCATTACAAGGGTTCACGAGAGCGAGCGAGACAGCGCTCTATCGGCTGCATGCGACATTGAGCAAGACCGCACTATTCGACAGTTCGCGTGAGCGAGCGAGGCAGCGCTTCATCGGCTGCACGCGAGAGTGAGCGAGACCACACTAGACGACGGTTCGCGAGAGCGAGCGAGACCGCACTATTCCAACGGTTCGCGAAAGGAGCGAGACAGCGCTTTATCGGCTGCACGCGAGATTGAGCGAGACAACGCTTCATCGGCTGCACGCGAGAGATTGAGCGATACCGTACTATTCGAAGTTCGGCGAGAGCGAGCGAGGCAGCGCTTCATCGCTGCACGCGAGAGTGAGCGGGACCGCACTAGACGACGGTCGCGAGAGCGAGTGAGACCGCACTATTCCAACGGTTCGCGAGAGCGAGCGAGACAGCGCTTTATCGGCTGCACGCGAGAGTGAGCGAGACCGCACTAGAAGACGGTTCGCGAGAGCGAGCGAGACAGCGCTTTATCGGCTGCACGCGAGATTGAGCGAGACCGCACTATACGACGGTTCGCGAGAGCGAACGAGACCGCACTATTCAATGGTTCGCGAGAGCGAGCGAGACCGCACTATTCCAACGGTTCGCGAGAACGAGCGAGACAGCGCTTTATCGGCTGCACGCGAGAT
>NW_020229540.1:0-33104 GCF_003227725.1 Camponotus floridanus
TGGTATGATATTGTGAAAACTAAACCAATCTCTAAGACATTAGAGTATTACGTGCTTGATGAATCTTTATATTTAAAAAACGTAAACGTGGATATCTTATCAATCATTACAAATGCAAAGTGCACACTCAGCCAGAGCGTTACTATTTCTCATTATGTTATTATTTCCTTGGAGAGATATTACTGAATTAAAAAATGAATGTGATAGTTATGCAGAAGCATTTTCTTTAATACAATTTAAATTGAAAGATGCTCTTCAGTATCACGAAAGAATAACTGACATTCAGCAAGGTATGGATAATATCAAGAATTAATTGAGAAAAAAATTCAGAAAAATCAGAATTACAAAAGATGAAGATAAAAATGACTGCCTTGATAATGGTGCATTAGAATGTGTTCCTATCGAAGTTGAAGGAGCTATGAAAGACTTTAAAGATATTGGCAATAAAGTTGATGAAGTTAACGTCGATGAAATGGTGACGCAATTAAATACTGATAAAAACGAATCTTTGATAGAATTACTGCTGGCATATCTGATGAAAATAATGAAATTCTTAGACTTTATGTAAGCGGTGAGGGTGGTACTGGAAAGAGTTTTTTGATAAAAACTATTAGATTCTGGATCAAAAAGTATATAGGAAAAGATACAGCAGTAACTGCACCAACTGGTATAGCAGCTTTTAATATTGATGGACTTACTATTCACAGATTATTTCAGTTACCAGTAGAACATGGCTATCTGCCAAATATAAACAACTTTCTGATATAGTGCTTAAAATTATACGAGACGAACTTAAAATGTTGTTTTAATAATTATCGATGAATTTCAATGATTTCAAATATCACTTTAATGTATATACATCTTCGATTAACAGAAATATTTAATCGATTGTGATAATGGATGGTTCGGCAAAAAACATATACTTCTTTCTAGAGATTTATTACAACTTCCACCTATGCATGAGGATCCGCCTTTTATTGAATTATCTAAACTAAAAATTGAAAAGTATATTGGTGCAATGGGATCTGTAAATTTATGGACTTTATTTAGCTATGATGAATTACAAATTAACGTGCGACAACAAGGTGATAATTCTTATCGAGATATATTAACGAGAATTCGTGTTGGAACAGTAACAGATACAGATGTAACTATTTTAGAAAATAGGAAAATAAATTTTAAAGAAACTAATTGTGATGACGATTACAAGAATTATGTGATTATTTGCAAAGCTTACCAATAGATACAGTTTGTTTAATGCCAACTTGTGCATTATATGATGTTTTGAATACTGCAATGTTAAATCGTATTTCTTCGAATGAAATAGAACTTGAAATAGAACTGTTGCTCAAGATCTAGCAGAATGCGTCATCATATTTAAAGAAAAAAGTTATGAAGATATTAAGTAAAGATGATGATGATAGTTCCGAACAGCTGGATTAGCAAGAATTATAACTATAAAATTAGGTGCACGTATAATGGTTAGAAGAAATATCGATGTTAGTTTAGGTCTTGTAAATGGTACAATTGGTACAATTACATCAATTATGCGTAGTGCAATAGACAATGAAGTAGAAAAAATAAAAATAGTGTCATCAGAATAGAACATATTATAGAACGCATAAGCGTTAAGTTTGAAGTAATGGATAGAGTTTGATTATAAGAAAACAATTTCCTATATGTTTAAGTTATGGTATGACTATTCATAAAAGTCAAGGCCTGAGTTTAAAACATGCTGTTGTAGAGGCTGGAAATTCTGTATTTAGTTGTGGACAAATATATTACAAAGGTAAAAAAAATACGCCAAGTACATAAAAAATATTCCACCTTGTATGCAACAAAACGTTTAATAAAAAATACCCTTATAATAAATAATTTATAAAAATTTTCCCTCAAAAAATATATATTATTTTCCTAAAAAAAATCAAAATTAAATATGAAATCAATGATTAATTAGCCAAGTACATTGAAGCAATTGATAGGGATTTCTAATTTGAAATATTTGTCACAAATTCAATCTTGCATTTATATATTAGATTCTCGACAAAATAAAAATGAAATTCAAATAAGTTCCAAGTAAATTTAGAACTAAAAAAATTAAGACCAAAACAACTTACAAAAACTTGGCGTGCTCGGGTCACATTATAATACATATAATTTTACAAAGTTTGCGAATTATATACCTGTAATTAATTTCAATTATAGAAATATGTTATAATACGACCCGGAGCATGCCAAGTTTTTGTAAGTTATTTTGGTCTTAATTTTTTTAGTTCCAAATTTACTTGGAACTTATTTTGAAATTCATTTTTATTTTGTCGAGAATCTAATATATAAATGCAAGATTGAATTTGACAAATATTTCAAATTAAAAATCCTTATCAATTGCTTCAATGTACTTGGCTAATTAAATCATTGATTTCATATTTAGTTTTGATTTTTTTTAGGAAAATTATATATATTTTTTGAGGGAAAATTTTTATAAATTATTTATTATAAGGTATTTTTTTATTAAACGTTTTATTGCATACAAGGTGGAATATTTTTTATGTACTTGGCATATTTTTTTTACCTTTGTAAGGTTTTTTTGGAAGGATTTTACATCTTTTTGTAAAATTTATTTATATTTTCTGCAAAAAATATATATGCATTTTTAGCACTTCTGGGCCAACTACACTTTTGTACTACTAAATCATTTATTAATTGCCATCCGGTATGTTACTATATTTTACGTCAAAATTATTGATTTAATTTAGTTTTTATCATTACATATTTACTATTATAGATTCATTATTATTGCATTATTATTTATTATAAATTTTGTTTCACGTATGAAGAATCAAAGAAAATTTTAGAATTCAGATTTCATTAAAATAAAACATGCTGCAATTCTGTCATTGTATTAGATTTCTATCTTAAACAAAATGAAATTTAAGTGAAATTTAGCCATTACTAGGTTTAAAGAGAAAAAAAAGAAGTTAAAATTCGGAAACTTAAACAGATATATGTATATATGTATATATAAAATATGTAATGAGTAAATAATAAAATATAATCGTCATAAAAGTTTAATACAAGTTTGTTGCGTATCGTAATATATATTATTTTATAAGGCAGCATCAACATATATAGACCATCCTCCCAAAACTTCAAATATATTTCCAATTTTACAAATATGATGTTACTCTTTTCCTACTTCCATGCAACATCTAAACCTTATTCTTCCAAGTAATCTATTCATGCAAGTTATGATTACGCAGAAAAAGATTATTTATGTACTGTGACCGTGAAATTTCTTTTTTTTTCTGAACGGGGAAGTTATTAAGAGGACCGATGGTGTTGATC
Source organism: Camponotus floridanus (assembly GCF_003227725.1). Taxonomy (NCBI): domain Eukaryota; kingdom Metazoa; phylum Arthropoda; class Insecta; order Hymenoptera; family Formicidae; genus Camponotus; species Camponotus floridanus. Next base: position 3,346 of record NW_020229540.1, read on the forward strand.
CACGGCACACCTTCGGCATAATCACCCTCCGTCGACTCGGCGGTCGCATCAAAAAAAAAAAAACAGGAATTTCTGGGCGCCAGGCGCGAATATCCGCGCCGCCGCGAAACGCTAATTAATCGCAAAGAAAATCGAAGGGCCGATCGTGACGGCCCGAAATCTCGATAGCTCACGCAAACAGTGTCGGTGGAGCCGTGGAGTTCGCGGAGAGCGGGGGAGAGGAGGTCGAGAACGGTTGTAACACTGAGAGAAAACTAGTAATCATAAAAATTCGTAACATATATTTCGTCGAGAAAAGAAAATCGAATAAAATAAAAAATGTATTTAATCATATGGTTGCCATTCCGACAATTTCACGCGCACAACCAATCGCAATTCGGTGAAATTTGTTTTATTTACGGCATCTTATATTACGGCGGCGAATCCCGTGAGCGAGACAAGGACAGCGCTATCTATGCGCACGGCCGCGATCAAGAGCGAGCGAGACAGAGCATGGATCACGCGGTCGATGCGTGTCTATCGTGAAAAGCCGGGAAAGACAAATAGATTATTAGCCAACGGGTTAATGAGGGTGCGACAATTTATCGCACCCGCGATACTGTTCTCGCCCGCCGAGATCTACCCGATAGCAATCGATACTTCGCGAGCCCCGCGCGATGGAATGCGGCAGGGCGTATGGCGCAATACAACGACGTCACGTTAATACGACAAGTTTCGGTCGAAACATAAAGATTTTCCGACAACTATGACAGCCGAAATGCACAGATTATGCTAATAACGACGAAATAAGCTCACAACGACGATAGATCTCACGAAAACGCGGACAATTTACAATATACAACAACGCAAAATATGACACGGTGACTGGAGGCGTTTCCCGGGGAAGCAGCGGTCCTGCAACAAAAGCTCGGACGAATCGCTCGGCCCCTCTATTATTCGCGTGTTTCCCAAAATCGCGACAGAACGGAGACGTTAATGGCGTATGGACCACGTGCGACAAACGCGAATAATCGATATTATCTGATACGTAAAATTGAGGGCCCGACACAATTCACCCGAGCGGCAGCGAAATTGTTGGCCTTACAGAAAGATCGTTCGTCTCACCAGAATGGTCCTTGAAGATCGTCAACAGAAAAAGCTTTCGGTATTCTCAACGGGACCTGCGTCCTTTTGCGTCGCTAGTCCGCCGAACAGTGAGGTGCGTGAGATCCGCGGGAGAAACGTCGGCGATCGTTTCCCCCGATTTTCCTCGCCGAATCTAATTGGCGCAGGGCCGTGTCGCGCCCTTCACGGGCCGATTCTTATCACGGCCGTAATTCTGCTTTATGGGTCCCGGAAATTCTCGGCCGCAAAGAGAAATACTCTCGGCAGCAAACGCCCCTTGCCCCGCCTGACTTCCTCGGGGCTCAAGAAATCCTCCAATGATCTTTTCAGTTATTTTCAATTACTCAGTTGTTTAATGCAAAATATTTGAAACGGTCCGGAATGGCTCGTCGGATAGACAGGATTCGAGCAAAGGGGGGGAAATAAATCAACTTGTGCGAACATTTCCTTAAAACTAGATGTGTTTTTATTGAATGAATGTATTATGTACAAGATGTGTATGCGAGAGTATAAATGCCGATGTGATTGTGCGTACAATAATTAAACTTGAAAATAATATCCGGTGTACAAACGAAACGGTAAGTCTTGCGCGGGTAAGTAATATACAACGGATGGACGAGAAACGCGTATAACTAGTATCGGACGATCACGGAAACGCGGACTTAATCTACGAAAACGTGACAGGTGCTCGGGACGGACACGGAACCTTGGACTAGTGTTGTATCGTCGACGGGGCTGGTTGTCAGGACGGCTCAGAGATGCCGGCGACACCCCGTGCAGTCGGGCAATGCCTCGACTGAGACTGCGTACAGGGAAACCGGAGTTACCCGGTGGATCGGACGATAAGTCGTCTCGGACTGGATCCGAGAAAACCGGAGACACCCGGTGGATCGAGGAACACCTCGAGCGGAATGGGATGACCGACACTGGAGACACCCGGTCGAGCCGAGGAGCACCTCGGCCCGGGCGAGATCTGGTCAGGATCTGGCCTCGATGCACTGCTCGTGTCGGTTCTTATACCGGCCGGAGATTCCCCTACCTGGCGAATCACTCAGGTGGGGCACGACTGCGAAAATTCGCGAATATTCGGACAGAGCGAGAGGGAGAGAGCGAGACAGCAAGCGCAAAGCGATGAGAGCAATTGATGAAAGCAAGCGAGACAGCGAGCGTGCGAGCGAGGAAGCGTACGGGCATGTATGGTTGTGAGCGAGATAGCGGGTGCGATTAAGCAAGCGAATAAAGAAGTAATTATATTTTATTAAATAACGACAAATAGGAACGAGGCGCAGGCGCATCGTTACAAATTAATTTACTTTACAATTAAATTAAACGGGATTATTTAATTAACAGAAAAAGAATTACACTTCATTTTTATAGAACATCATCGCTTCAATGAATTGATAGCGTCCGTTAGATTTTGTATTCAAAAAAAATCCTTATTTGAATGTGCAACAAATAACTCTACAAGCAAATAAGATTAATAAGACTAGTAAAATTTAGTAAGTTAAAACAAATAAATGAAAAACAAAGCTGTGAATAGTGTGCAACAGATTGAAAAATCTTTATTTATTTAACGTTAAATTCCTGTCGCCAGTAGATAAAATAAAAGACGAAATTTAAATCGACCACACTGGCAATTTTTGGTTGACAATGTAACGTTCCGACCATAGGTTTTGGTCCTTAACAAGTGAACTAAAAATTGTTTCCAGTATTATAAACAGAAAATAAATTACAGTAATTTCAAATAAAAAGTGAACAGAAAATTATATAGATACAATATCTTAGTTAACTATTATATTGTGAGAAATAACGAAATCACTGTGTTAAGATTTCATCATATCACCCTCTCCATGAAATAGAGAAAGACAAAACAAACTTTATTAGTCTATCATAAATATTGTTTAAATTCTCAATGTCCTTTTGTAAGTTAATAATGTTGTCAAACTTTTGATAAAAAACATTTCAGCAATTTCTCTCTTCCTCACATGTTTTTCATTGTGTAAAATAACCGGTATTGACCAATTAAAGTCGTGATTAAATTCCAATTTATGTTTGCTAATGACAGAAAGATTACTTTCATGCAATTTAATGTCGTTAAAATGTTTTTTGACACGAGTGCCTAAATGTCTTTTCGTTTGGCCAATATATGACGTATTACAATTTTTATAGTATAATTTCTAAACGACTTCAGTCCTGCTATTAATAGGCAATCTATCATTTCCACGTTTAATCAATGCATTAAGTTTTTTAGGTAAATTGTAGACAACAATAAGACGTTTATTTATTTAAATATGAAAAAACAAAATTATAACATAAAAATAAGTAGTACATAATAACGCATTATATATTACGCATAATAATGCATAATATTCTGTATCTTCATTGATTCATGGTTTTCTTTTTTATATTTTTCATACACACTGATTATTATGATCAAATGATAACATGATACACGTTAAACTTTAATTTCTTGTGCATGAGTCAGACGAGTCATGGCTGTATACATTGTGGGGCCGGTAGTGGAAAGTAAAGTATTGTGTCGGTAAGATAGTGAAAAAAATTTGTAAAATATTTGCAACTTGATAGTAAAAGAATGATCTTATAACGGTTTAATTCAAGGTAAGCGAAGTTGAATGAATTTAAAACATACACATACTTTCTCTCATCATTCACCGGTCAAAAGCCAATCCAATTTGTGTGATAAGCCAAAGGCCCGTTAGGCGTCGATAAATCCATTTGAATTCTCGACATTGCCCGACTTCCATCGTCGCCCGCGTGGAGATGAGGACGGCGCGTGAGCGTTATACACTCTTTCGAAAGTCTTAATGTTTTTAATTTCATTTTTAATTTTATTTTTTTCATTTTACATGCAGATACATAAAAAGATATAACACGTACAATTATAAAATTACAATTTATTTCAGTCAGATTGTATACAAGTGAACGAACAAAATGCGGAACAAAATAATGCTACTGCTATTGCTAGTCCTCTTCTTCGTCTGACTGCAACGAGCCAAATGAGGCAACCTCTTCTCTTTCTAGATCCCTAGAAAAGGAAGAAGTAGATGGCGGAGTAGAGGGCGGAGAATACGAAGGTGATCTCGGCGGAGAGCCGAGAACAACATCCTCTTGTTCTTCCACCTCCTCATCCTCCACCTCCTCTTCTTCCTCCATCTCCTCCTCTTCGACCTCGTGTTCAAAATTCTCTTCTTCTATCATTTCATCCCATAGCCAATATGCCGGACATTTTTTTACTATTTTACCATCTGGATTCAATACCATGATGTTTTACCTTTTATTAGTATTAGGAGCCGAATACGTCCGGTATTCAATCTGTTGCGTTCTTATATACCGAGGCTGCCTCAATTCTCTTATGCGAAATGGTTTGTCCATGCTACCATCTGTCGGCTCGCCTCGAACTGAATCGCCTTAGGGCTCGCACCACCGTACGCGTAGCGCATGCATGACTTGAAGTGCAGTAGGCGCTGAATGTGTGGTAGATCGTAGCCGCCACAGTATAATATAGTTATAATAATATCTTATAATAGATAATATGTGTATATACATACATATATATATATATATACATATATAGTATATATATATATATATTGTGACGTTGCAGTCCTATCGCGCATCCATCCGCCCCGATAAGTTTAACGAGCCGAGCGGCCGCGCCAGAATCTGCATCGAGAGAACATTATCGAGCTCCCCGGAGAGACGAACGATATTATTATGTTTTTCGCGTTTACTCTCGCGTTATTTTATTTGTCATTTCTTTTGTATCGTGCGAATTTCGGGCAACCCGCCGGAGAAGATCAGGAGGGCTAGGAGCGCATCGAGGGATCTTACGTCACGGCTGACGACACGGCGCTTCTCGACAGCCAGCGAGGGACGAAATAGCGCCTGACAGGTCGAGTGACCAGACGCCAAAGAGGCAACATCACCCCTTTTCCAGAAGGCAGAGCAAGGGACGGGTCGGCGCTACCTCCCCCGCAGAGGCGAGAACGACAGCTGAGCCTCCACCGGGCCATTGAAAATGGGCCAACGACAGCGAAATTTTAATTCGAGGCCGTTGTGCGCCAAGCGCCGAAATATCTCGCATTTCGCGAGGCGCCAGGATCTCTCGCGTGCCGCGATATGATTGACCGCGGGGCTGCGCACCCCTCTACGCGGTCATTGATGCCGCTATCGACCCGGGATGGAAAGATCCAGGGATGATTCTGGTGCGGGCGCTCGATAACAGTAGTCGCAATTTGTCGGTTGTCGTCTTGTGAAAGTTTGTGAGAGAATCGCCGTTGTCGAGATATCCACCGAGGACGAAGCCGAGGACCATCCCCAGCGCTAGGAGAAATATCGATGAGGTTGCCCATCTTTTTATTGTGAGCCACATACGCGATTTGATCCTCCGGCCGGCCGTTCTGTCGCCGTCGCCATTTTCGTGTTTCGCGACCGTTCAGGTTTAGGATCGAGCCAGCGAGATTTTGGTGAATTTTCGGGCGATCGAAGGCAAGCGACCGAGCAAAAGCGGACCATCGTATTGTAGGCATTAATTGATAAGGGAACGTTCGTCTCTCTCCGGGTCTCGGGATATTCATTACGCGTAGCTATCGACCGCCGAATATCGACCGCGTGCGCAAAGGATCGCGAAAAGCGTACGCCGCCCGTGTCGTCGTGTCGTGTCGTTGCCGCGTGAAATATTCCCGTAAATTATCTCAGGACGATTTTTGTGTCTGATTTCGTGGATGTCGTCGTCGATTGTTAAGTATGCGTGTGGGCGTTTATTGTACTTTATCGTATGATGAGCGTTAGAGTATTTGCATCTTTGTCGCGCTTATTACGCCGTCGAATAGAGCGTAATAAATGGTAATAGGATATTTGCGTCTTTGTCGCGCTTATTACGCCGTCGAATAGAGCGTAATAAATGATAATTTGTGTCTGTCGAATTTGTCGCGGAGCGAAATAATCACCAAAGTCCGACCGAGAGTAAAATCTGCTGCTTGCGCGGAAGAAAGAGGCGAAACGCCGGCAGAGAAAAATCTTCGGCCGCCGTCGGCTATCGAATATCGAAAATATCGAAAATTCGGCTGTCGCATACGAGATCCGTCTTCGCAAAACTATTAGTTATTTTCGATCTCTGGTTAATTAGGCTATTGAGCTTAAGTTGTCGTTAATTAGGCTGTTGAGCTTAAGTTGTCGTTTAAACTTGCGAATTGGGAAAATATGAAGAAAAGTCAGTAGCGATAAATCGTCGATTTGGTTGTCGAAATTACGATACCTTTGAGTGAATATTATCCGCGAATATTTTCGTGCCATAAATCCTTTGTCTTTCGAGAAATATCGTTCAGTCCCGCAAACTCCGGCCATAAAAACGGGCTCGGATAAACAGCAGGAATGTGTTAGCGCTCTCGTTTTCGGTCGGTTGTCGATTTCAAGCGAACATTTGCTTTGAATAACGTCTTATTATTCGTGCCAAGATTAATTTGATTGTGTATTTCGCTTTCGTATTTTCTTGAATTTATTATGAACCGTTGTTTTCAAACTGATCTGTTATTCAGGTTTATTTTTACATTTTTCTTTTATATTATTTCTCTATTAATAAATTTGTTATATTTCTTTGTTAAAATCGTAATTTGTTTGAGTGTTAGTTTCTCGTGGTTGTCGATACCCGTTTTGTGTCTGTCGCATTTTGAATTAATGAAGTTTCGCATAATCAATTGACTTTCTTCCAAAACCCCTCCCCTCTACCGTTAGGCGAGCTAGTCAGCCCGTAGCGAAGCAGACTATTATTTTTCGCGTTCTTTGGAGTTTCGTGGAAAAACTGATGCGTGAAAGACCGCATCTGGTGCCCAACTTATCGAGATATCGAAACGGCCTCCGCTTCGCTGCGGCTCGGGCGAGAACGCCCTCCATCCCAGTTCCTCTGAGCGCAAGTACATTAATTTCGCTATTTTTTTTGACGGCGTTTTCGCTCCCCCGCGCACGCTCCCCCCCAACACCTCGAGGAGTGTGTCGATTAATTTGAATTGAAGAAACGTCGTAAAAATTTGCGCCCAAAGTGGGGCCACGTCGCAAACAAGAGAAAATTTTAGCGCCTGAAAAAGGGGCACACGTTGAGAAGGAGAAAATTCGGGGAGCTTGTGCGAGCTAAATTATTTGTCGAGTCATGTCAAAGTCGCTCTTCTTTTGTCGTGTGTTCGTTTCTTTTGTAGTTAATGCTTTCGTTCGAACATTTCTTTTGCCGACCTTTACGTATTTGTTATCGACCTTCGATTATTTAAACATTAACGACCTTATCTTGTGTTATTGAACTATCGACGTGTATTATCGCGGTGATCGGGCCACGTCTTGCTGAGTTCGAACTTATTTATTTTGTCTCGAGTTTTTCTCTCTGTATCGTATGAGTCAAGTCGACCCAGAAGACGACTGGATTTTCGTGTTAAGTCGCGAATTATTGGAAGAATTACAGCGGTGTAAACTTTCAATGGAAGGAAGTTATTCAATTCAGACCGCGTGTTTGCTGCGCCTCGTACGCAAAGATCGGAAATTTGATACGAGTAAAATGTCGGACGAGGAACTTTTAGAAGTCCCTACGGATGCGATAGCTCGACCTGATAGTCCGATGGATCAGGCAAGATTCCGCGTACCCTCTGGCTCTCGCGATACTCCGCGCTCGAGAGGACGAGATTTTTCACGCGAAAATACTGGGAATTCCGCGATGACAGCGTATAATGTCATGCGTAAATGGAATCTGAAATTCTCGGGTACACGAGGGGAGGATGCGGAAACCTTTTTACTTCGAATTGAGGAAGGTCGCGAGTTAGTTCCCGTATACGACGAAGATATTTTGCGTTGCTTGCCGTTCTTTCTAACCAGTATAGCCCTTTATTGGTTCCGTAGTAAACGCAATCGGCTGTCAGATTGGAACGCTTTTAAAGATGCGTGGAGAACGCGATTCGGGGATCCAGATTTTCAATTTGCTCTTCGCGAAGAAATTATGCGAAGAACTCAGGGAGAACATGAGTCTGTCGCTGATTTTCTTTCATTTCTCCGAGTTATGTTCGATCGTGTGTCGCCATCATGGACTGAATCTGAGCAAGTAAGCAGCGCGTTTCGGAATTTATTACCGCGCTTACAGCAGTCCATCCATCGAAACGAGGTGGGCAACTTAGAAGATCTGGCTACTCGCGTAGAAGCTAGTTATTTGCTGTCGCAACTGTCGTTATCGGGAACCTCCGACTCCGGAAAAGTCATTGTTTCCGGATCTCGCATACCATGCACCGCATAATACAAAACAGTCCTCGCGAGACCGCGAAACTCTTGCCGCGTTGAGTACATCTGAGGCGGAATCAGAGTCACAATCGAATTCGCGAAAGGAGAGGAGAAATAAAAATCGCACAGCTTGAGCCGCGACCGGGACGGAGGCCGCACAAGAGGCTTCGTCGTCATGAGGGACGACGTAGAATCAGCCGTAGAATCGAAGCTTCGCGAAATTCTACGCGAAAGTGTTGGAATTGTGAGGGCGTAGGTCACATTTCGCGAAATTGTAAAGCCGCTCCGCGAATGCATTGTTATCGTTGCGGTCGAGCGGAAGTAATGTTACGAATGTGTCCCCACTGTTCGGGAAAAGAGTAAAGAAGTCGAATAATGGGGGAGACCTGACACCAATTCAACCCCAACCCCCTTTTCGTGTCGTTAATTGTTCTAGTGAATTTTCGTTCAGTGCTTTTGGTTGTCGTGACATTTCATTAATGTTATTTATTCGTGTTAATTTATTAGGAAATGAGATTAGCGCTCTAGTGGATTGTGGTTCGACTCGCACTTTTCTAGGATCTAATGTTGTCGAATTGGTGAATAATTTGAAGTTAAAATTTCGAAAGTCGGATGGCCGACGCGTAGTTACGGCAACCGGCCAAACGACACGCGTTAGGGGGAAGGTGGATCTTCCTTTTACGTTATGTGATAGGACTAATTCGTTAAAAGCGTATGCTTTACCGTCAGCAATCCCATGCATACTAAGACTTGATTTTTTGAGCTTATTCGGTATGATAGTAAATTTTTCACGCCAAAAATGGTACTTTGAAGATGAACCGGCCAAGGTGTATCGTTTCGAGAAGCCAATAAACTCCGTTTGTCATGTAAATTTAGTCGAGAAGTCTGTTAGTCACGAATCAAGTGATTATTTCGTGTCAGGAAGCGCAAATGTAGCGGAATTGAAGCCGGATAACAGCCCGTGAGAAAATAGTCTGTCGATCGCGAAAACAACCCGTGTTCGCAAAATCAAACGAGTTCGGCTATCGAAATCTAATCCGTTCGTTTGCTGCGGTTTAAATGAGCTGTCGTCGCGCGAAAATCAAAAGCTAGCTAAATTCTTGAAGAATCATATAGCAGGCGATCCGGATAAACCGGAGCGACCAATTTAACCGAACACAAAATTGATGTCGGCGGGCATACTCCGATTAAACAGCGATATTATCCCGTTTCGCCAAAAATTCAGGCAGCGATCTACGCGGAAGTCGATAAAATGTTAGCGGTAGGAATTATCGAGCCATCTAAAAGCGAATGGTCTAGCCCGATCGAATGATAAAGAAACCAAATGGCAGCTATCGATTTTGTCTAGATTTTAGGAAATTAAACAGTGTTTCGAAAAAGAATGCGTATCCATTACCATATATGAACGCAATTCTCGATAAATTACGATCAGCTAATTATATTTCGACTATCGATCTAAGCCAAGCATATTTTCAGATCCCGCTTGAGAGGAATAGTCGCGAATTAACGGCATTTACGGTACCGGGAAAAGGGTTGTTTCATTTCACCCGAATGCCGTATGGCCTCACCGGTGCCCCCGCGACATTTCAGCGATTACTTGATCGACTCATAGGTCCCGAAATGGAACCGAATGCTTTTGCTTACTTAGATGATATTGTTGTCGTGACGCGTACTTTTGAAGAACATCTGACTTGGCTAAAACGCGTATTAGATCGAATTAGAGAGGCAGGCCTTACGATAAATCCTGAAAAGAGTAAATTCTGTCGGTCTCAGGTAAAATATCTTGGATTTCTAATCCAGCAGGAAGGGCTTAGACAAAGTAGACAAGACCGCGCCGATTGTCGAATATTCGCCACCGAAAAATATCAAACAGTTACGACGTTTTATAGGGATGGCATCCTGGTATCGCCGATTTATGGGTCCTTTTCCGCCGAGTAAAAGTGATAATGCGTATATTTTGGTAATACAAGATCTGTTTACGAAGTGGATTGAATGTAACCCACTCCGAAAAGCGACGGGCAAAAAGATCCGCGAGCTCTTGAACGAATTAATTGTGAATCGTTGGGGCGCGCCGCGAGTACTCTTAACGGATAACGGCACGGAATTTATCAATCGCGAATTACAGGCATTTGCGGAAGAGCATGGCGTAGTTCATACTACCATACCTCCGTACCATCCTCAGGCGAATCCGGTAGAACGCGTTAATAGAATACTTAAAACAATGATTACGGCATTTCTCGAACACGATCATCGCAAATGGGATATACACTTGGCTGAGTTCAGGTTCGCGTATAACACGGCATACCACACTTCCTTACAAGCTACTCCGGCGTTCTTAAATTTCGGCAGAGAACCTCAGCCGGTTAACACTGTGCGTGGAAGGCACGAGCCAGCTGTCGAAGTTGAGGAAACGAATCCCGAAAATTGGAAAGAGCGCATGGAGAGAATACAGGCTTTGTGAAATTGGTAGAAAACTTAGAGGCTGCGCATAGTAAACAGGCGCATAATATTTATATAGGCGCATATATTTTATTATAATTTGCGTAGACGAGATCACCGTTTTGCGATTGGCGAACAAGTTCTGAAGCGGCAGCATGTGTCGTCAGCCGCTCAGAATATTTCGGCGAAATTAGTGACTAAGTACCACAGTACGTTTACTATCGCGAAAATATTGTCGCCGGTAGTGTACGAGTTGCATGATAGCGCTCAGAGATCGATAGGCAAAGTACATATTAAAGACTTAAAACCATATAATGCTCCGCCGGACCCTCCAGACGTTTAAAATTTGATATTTGCGTTTGAGCAACACCACTTTTAGTGAATCAGATCGCGGACGTCGCACGGGATGACCCGCGACAAACGGGACCGCGGGCCCCAGTGAGAGACGACATCGCGAACCAAATTCGTGAAAGGCGATGACAGATCGCACCTCGTTTGGATTAGTGAAAAGTTTCGGTAATTTTTTTTTGTGTTACATTTTGTGTTCGTGTCTTTCTCGGCTCCGGGGACTTTGGACTTCGCCCGAACGTGTACGAGCGGACGAAGGTAGCGTCAGATTAGTGGCCATGATGGGTGACCGAAGCCGATATGTTCTCTCCTGGAATGGGGGGGTGACGTTGCCGTCCTGTCGCGCGTCCATCCGCCCTGATAAGTTTAACGGACCGAGCGGCCGCGCCAGAATCTGCATCGAGAGAACATTATCGAGCTCCCCGGAGAGACGAACGATATTATTATGTTTTTCGCATTTACTCTCGCGTTATTTTATTTGTCATTTCTTTTGTATCGAGCGAATTTCGGGCAACCCGCCGGAGAAGATCAGGAGGGCTAGGAGCGCATCGAGGGATCTTATGTCAGGGCTGACGACACGGCGCTTCTCGACAGCCAGCGAGGGACGAAATAGCGCCTGAAAGGTCGAGTGACCAGACTCCAAAGAGGCAACATCACCCCTTTTCCAGAAGGCAGAGCAAGGGACGGATCGGCGCTACCTCCCCCGCAGAGGTGAGAACGACAGCTGAGCCTCCACCAGGCCATTGAAAATGGACCACCGACAGCGAAATTTTAATTCGAGGCCGTTGTGCGCCAGGCGCCGAAATATCTCGCATTTCGCGAGGCGCCAGGATCTCTCGCGTGCCGCGATATGATTGGCCGCGAGGCTGCGCACCCCTCTACGCGGTCATTGACGCCGCTATCGTCCCGGGATGGAAAGATCCAGGAATGATTCTGGTGCGGGCGCTCGATAACAGTAGTCGCAATTTGTCGGTTGTCGTCTTGTGAAAGTTTGTGAGAGAATCGCCGTTGTCGAGATATTCGCCGAGGACGAAGCCGAGGACCATCCCCAGCGCTAGGAGAAGTATCGATGAGGTTGCCCATCTTTTTATTGTGAGCCACATACGCGATTTGATCCGCCGGCCGGCCATTCTGCCGCCGTTGCCATTTTCGTGTTTCGCGACCATCGTATTGTAGGCATTAATTGATAAGGTAACGTTCGTCTCTCTCCGGGTCTCGGGATATTCATTACGCGTAGCTATCGACCGCCGAATATCGACCGCGTGCGCGAAGGATCGAAAAGCGTACGCCGCCCGTGTCGTCGTGTCATGTCGTTGCCGCGTGAAATATTCCCGTAAATTATCTCAGGGCGATTTTTGTGTCTGATTTCGTGGATGTCGTCGTCGATTGTTAAGTATGCATGTGGGCGTTTATTGTACTTTATCGTATGATGAGCGTTAGAGTGTTTGCGCCTTTGTCGCGCTTATTACGCCGTCGAATAGAGCGTAATAAATGATAATTTGTGTCTGTCGAATATGTCGCGGTGCGAAATAATCGCCAAAGTCCGACGAGAGTAAAATCTGAGCTGCTTGCGCGGAAGAAAGAGGCGAAACGCCGGCAGAGAAAAATCTCCGGCCGCCGTCGGCTATCGAATATCGAAAATATCGTTCGCCTGTCGCATACGAGATCTGTCTTCGCAAAACTATTAGTTATTTCCGATCTCTGGTTAATTAGGCTGTTGAACTATTAAGTTGTCGTTTAAACTTGCGAATTGGGAAATTGTGAAGAAAAGTCAGTAGCGATAAATCGTCGATTTGGTTGTCGAAATTACGATACCTTTTGAGTGAATATTATCCGCGAATATTTTCGTGCCGAAAATACTTTGTCTTTCGAGAAATATCGTTCAGTCCCGCAAACTCCAACCATAAAAACGGGCTCGGATAAACAACAGGAATGTGTTAGCGCTCTCGTTTTTGGTTGTCGATTTCAAGCGAACATTTGCTTTGAATAACGTCTTATTATTCGTGCCAAGATTAATTTGATTGTGTATTTCGCTTTCGTATTTTCTTGAATTTATTGTTAACCGTTGTTTTCAAACTGATCTGTTATTCAAGTTTATTTTTACATTTTTCTTTTATATTATTTCTCTATTAATAAATTTGTTATATTTCTTTGTTAAAATCGCGTAATTTATTTGAGTGTTAGTTTCTCGTGGTTGTCGATACCCGTTTTGTGTCTGTCGCATTTTGAATTAATGAAGTCTCGCATAATCCATTGACTTTCTTCCAAAACTCCTCCCCTCTACCGTTAGGCGAGCTAATCGGCCCGTAGCGAAGCAGGCTATTATTTTTCGCGTTCTTTGGAGTTTCGTGGAAAAACTGATGCGTGAAAGACCGCATTTGGCGCCCAACTTATCGAGATATCGAAACGGCCTCCGCTCCGCTGCGGCTCGCGCGAGAACGCCCTCCATCCCAGTTCCTCTGAGCGCGAGTACATTAATTTCGCTATTTTTTTTTTACGGCGTTTTCGCTTCCCCGCGCACGCTCCCCAACATCTCGAGGAGTGTGTCGATTAATTTGAATTGAAGAAACGTCGCAATATATATATATTATATATATATATATATATATATATATATATATACAGGGTGATTCAAAATAACCCCTGTGTCCGTGAAATGACACATTGTTGAGTCAATTCTAAGACGATTTTTCATTTTGCAAAATTTCGTCCGAAGCTTAGTTTTCGAATTATTAAAGAAAGAAGTTAACGCATGACGGGTCGGATACAAGAGATAGGCAAGGGTGACGCGAGACCCGTCAGACGCGGGCGCTTACGCGGGGCGCCTGCTGCGATCAGCTGGTATACACACAACACACATGCGACACATACATTCTCTCTCTGTCTGCTGTCTGTCTGTCTGTCTGTCTGTCTCTCTCTCTCTCTCTCTTTCATTCGCTCACTCTCTCTCACATTTTTTTTTTTTTTTTTTTTTTTTTTTTTACGAGAGGGGAAAATGCATTTTATGCATACTCACCGGTCGATCCAGTGAGTTATGTGGGACTCGAGTACCAAGTCGAATTACCAACTCGGTACTCCCTATCCACTAAAAACCCTTCTCTTTTCGCGAATTTTCTTTGACACACTGTCCCTCTGTCCTTCCCGAGATCCGTTTTTACATAACGTTAAAAAATAGTTATTATTACCTTGTTCGATGACTTCTGATGTATTGCTGTAATTGCTTGAAGGAGAAATGAATTTTCCGATAGATCGTACGTTCTCAAATTTAACGTAGATATCACGTTGCACAAGACAGAAATCCACACTAAATTATTAACTGAAAGTTTTTCTTCTTTTATGAACTGCATTCTTTTATAAACTTTAACGTAATCACATTTATTTATTCACTCGATGAGACGAGAAATTTACTGATGACTCTATCACTAATCACTGTCGAATAATAACTGTTGGCGATTAAAAATCACTCGATGAAAGAAACACGCGCGGACACGTTACTACACGATGCGACAATGCGACGATAATTACTCGGCGAGTGCAAGTGCCGCTGCTTCCTTGTCATGGTAGGTTGCGGTAGGTTAAGGTACTACTGGCGCTATCGAACGCGATCATGTGTTCGATTGAAGAATGCGTGGTAGAAGTAAAGAATAAACATTTAACATATTAATATTATTATCATGAATATGTGTGATGTCCATACATCGTATGATATCTATTTAAAAATTAATTAGATTAAATAAGTGTTTTTAAAATATTTATTACTTTTATACACCCATATTAAATATTAATATTAAATATTTATTTAATTATTTTATCTATATTATTTACTATTTTATTTAACTATTTTATTTAACTATTTTATCTTTAAATATTCTATTTATTTATTTATCTATTTCATCTATTTATTTTTAACTATTTATTATCAATGACCGATTTTCGATCATTGATAATAAATAGTTAAAAATAAATAGATGAAATAGATAAATAAATAAATAGAATATTTAAAGATAAAATAGTTAAATAAAATAGTTAAATAAAATAGTAAATAATATAGATAAAATAATTAAATAAATATTTAATATTAATATTTAATATGGGTGTATAAAAGTAATAAATATTTTAAAAACACTTATTTAATCTAATTAATTTTTAAATAGATATCATACGATGTATGGACATCACACATATTCATGATAATAATATTAATATGTTAAATGTTTATTCTTTACTTCTACCACGCATTCTTCAATCGAACACATGATCGCGTTCGATAGCGCCAGTAGTACCTTAACCTACCGCAACCTACCATGACAAGGAAGCAGCGGCACTTGCACTCACCGAGTAATTATCGTCGCATTGTCGCATCGTGTAGTAACGTGTCCGCGCGTGTTTCTTTCATCGAGTGATTTTTAATCGCCAACAGTTATTATTCGACAGTGATTAGTGATAGAGTCATCAGTAAATTTCTCGTCTCATCGAGTGAATAAATAAATGTGATTACGTTAAAGTTTATAAAAGAATGCAGTTCATAAAAGAAGAAAAACTTTCAGTTAATAATTTAGTGTGGATTTCTGTCTTGTGCAACGTGATATCTACGTTAAATTTGAGAACGTACGATCTATCGGAAAATTCATTTCTCCTTCAAGCAATTACAGCAATACATCAGAAGTCATCGAACAAGGTAATAATAACTATTTTTTAACGTTATGTGAAAACGGATTTCGGGAAGGACAGAGGGACAGTGTGTCAAAGAAAATTCGCGAAAAGAGAGGGGTTTTTAGTGGATAGGGAGTACCGAGTTGGTAATTCGACTTGGTACTCGAGTCCCACATAACTCACTGGATCGACCGGTGAGTATGCATAAAATGCATTTTAGCCTCTCGTAAAAAAAAAAAAAAAAAAAAAAAAAAAGTGAGAGAGAGTGAGCGAATGAAAGAGAGAGAGAGAGAGAGAGAGAGAGAGAGAGAGACAGACAGACAGACAGCAGACAGAGAGAGAATGTATGTGTCGCATGTGTGTTGTGTGTATACCAGCTGATCGCAGCAGGCGCCCCGCGTAAGCGCCCGCGTCTGACGGGTCTCGCGTCACCCTTGCCTATCTCTTGTATCCGACCTGTCATGCGTTAACTTCTTTCTTTAATAATTCGAAAACTAAGCTTCGGACGAAATTTTGCAAAATGAAAAATCGTCTTAGAATTGACTCAACAATGTGTCATTTCACGGACAAAGGGGTTATTTTGAATCACCCTGTATACAGGGTGTTCAAAAAGTCCCGGTACGGGGGAATAACTCGAAAAGTAAGGGTCGGACAAAGAAACTTTTCGGATAAAAGTTGTAGGGCATACTCCGAGCTTTTATCTCGTGACCTTGAGTTTGACCTTGAGCTTTACCTTCAAGGTTATTTGAAGGTCAAAGTGTTTTTTTTTAATGGGAACCCCTACTTTTGATTGTATATTCTTATAGCTGACCTCGGGAGCTTTCCAAAACACTATAATAAAATATTTTTCCCTCAAGCATTTATCGAGTTATGAGGCTTTAAATCATTTCTTAATTTTACATAAACCGTAAAATGTCTTGTAAAATATTCACTTTTCGATTATTTTACCTTAATACTTTTATGTACAAAATAATGAGAGGAATCAATTGGTGTAAAGAAAAAACATAGTTATTTTTAAGAAAAAATATGTAATTTGCAATTGACAATTACATTTTTTTTTAAAACAACTGTATGTTTTCTTTACATCAATTGATTCCTCTCATTATTTTGTACATAAAAGTATTAAGGTAAGATAATCGAAAAATGAATATTTTACTAGATATTTTATGGTTTCACCTGGTACGCACATATCGTCAAATAATTCAAATTCTTCGTTTTGTATATTATCCTCTTCTACAAATTGAGTTTCTTGTGGCCGCATGTTATCTTCAAATTCCAATGTTGTCACATATTCGGTTGTCAAAGAAAAATCTTCCATACTACTATCAATAATTATCTGTTTTATACTGTTGCTTAATTCAACTTCTCTGTTATTAATAGCAGTTGGCGGTATGTTAGATATATGAAAAGTTGCTATTAGCATATTGATTATATTTGCTGGATTAATTTCCACCACTTTATCGACAATTTTTCGAGATGTAGATTTTAATAGCCCAAATTTACCTCAACTCCAAAATAAATCCACTAGCCACATCAATTAACCGAAAACAAGCCAAATTTGTAGTCTCGTAAAGATCCTCTGAAGATCTCGTAAAACGGAACCTGACATATAAATAAAGTTATTTAAAAATTCCGATAAAGTATAACGGTTTCTTATTCCAAAAAGAATGAAATGATGGGATGAAAAAAATTATATGAAAATAAGAATATTTATATACGTAATATAAAAGAAACGAAACTTACGAAACTAACGGTTTGTAGAATTATTAAATTGACAATACTTCCAATAGCTCTTCACTGATTAATATTAAAATTAAGGCCAGACAGTATTTATAGAGAAATTTTAGAGGAAAATATAGAGGAAAATGTAAAATAAAATTAATAAAAATATTAATCTTAATAATAATTAAAATATTAATTTTAATAAAAATATTAATCTTAAAAATATTAAAGATTAAAAACAACTTCGTAAGCAATACTGCAGTTACCAAATCAGTTATCAACATACACTATATTTATTATCACTTTGAACTTCCTTCTAGATGATTCTTGATGATACACTGTTTCATAATGCATTTACATGTCGAAAATGCATTATGAAAGTGTATTATAAAAAACATATATATGATTGAATTCAGAAAAATACTCTCTTTCTTCCATTATTACAAAAATACAAGAAATATTTTTAAACAACAAAAAAAATTTTTTTTTTCAATAAACAAAACTTTTTTTTATTTCTGTTTATGCCACTTTGTAACAATTAACTTGCCGTTAAACTTTTATTTCAAACATTTTTTTGTATCTCTTGTATTTTAAGAGGTATACGCAAAAAAGTGTAAGCGCCCTTTTACCCTGGAGGTCGAAAATTATACCTTTAAAGCTTGAAAACGGGCACGATCTTTTTATATCGTTATTCATGTATTAAGTACCTCTACATATTCCCAAAGTTTGATTCAAATCGAAGAGTTCGGGTTCGCGGTGTTCCCTTGTGAATTATATTTAATAATTATCGGATAAAGTCAATAATTATTGTATAAAATCATGGGGTTATTAATATTATTAATTATTTGTTAAAATTCGTAATATATATATATATGTATTTTCGTGTGCTAACATATGTTAATTTTCGTCACGGCAGTTGTTTATTGCATTTATACGTTTATTTTGTCGAATTTTACTGTAAAATATATAGGCATATGTATATACATATTCAGTTCATATAGTCGCATATAGTATGCATATATATATAGATGATTATTTTTGCGTGTTAACATATGTCAACTTTCATCGCGGCGGTTATTTATTGTATTTCTACTTTGATTTTATTGAATTTTATTATAAAATATATATGCATATGTGTATACATATTTAGTTCACATGTCACATATTGTATGCATATACAGGGTCTACCAAAAGTGTGGAAACCCCTAAATATCTCGGAAAATATACGTTTTACAGAAAAGTGTTTCCAACAAAAGTTGTAGGGTTTAAGAAGATCTATATACTGATTCTATCAGTTTGACCTTGGATGGCGTCGTCAAGGTCAGGTCAAGGTCACATTGACTTTTTTAAATGACACCCCCTACATTTGATTGCATATTCTTATAGCTTAATTCAAGAGCTTTCCAAAACACTATAATAATGTTCATTTTTATTAAGTACTTTGCGAGTTATGAGGGTTGAATGATAGAGTAGCGCCGGTATTAACATTATCCAAGGTGTACTACATGGAGGTTACTCGCTCGGATTTGCATCTGTTGTGTGTGTGATCCAGCTAACTAAGGCAAGATCGATTCCTCAACATATCCTCATATTTCGCTGAAGTCAAATTGCCAAAAAATTGCTCCATAAAACGTGTATGAAACGTCTCGTTAGTTCCTTCATTTACCGCTATGTGACGCACTACATGCAGTCTAACTCGCATTTAAAATTCAACTAAGAATGTATAAAGCTATCAAAGAACGAGCACCTTCTAACTTCAGCTTTGAGCAAGCAGAAATTAATTGTTATCGTCCAAATACAACGTACGATTAATTAAAATTAAACGTTTTAAAAATGGCTGGCGACTTGTCGGAACGTGAAAGAATCACTATCCTCATGATGCGTGGATGGGGTGATAACGAAAGATCGTTCTCTGATGTCGTTCGATTATTTAATGACACGTATCCGAACCGTCGAATTAATAAGTCCACTGTGTTAAAAACAATAGAACGTTTTAGACAAACTGGTAGCGTAAGAAATCGCTCTAAGTCAGGAAGACCATTGTCTGCAACCAACGAAGAAAAACAACTTGATGTTCTGCAGACATTTATTGAAGATCCCAATTCTAGTGTTCAGAGAGTCGCTCAAACTCACGATATTGCTCCCATGTCGGTTTGGAGAATTTTAAAGAAGAACAAGTTCCATCCATATAAATTGCAATACGTTCAAGAATTGCAAAACGGAGATGAGGAGCGTCGTATACATTTCTGTGAAAGAATGATGGCACTAATAGATGTCCGGCCCATCTTCCCTTATCAAATTGTTTTCACAGACGAGGCAACTTTTACCTTAACGGGAGAAGTTAATAATCAAAATTTTCGTTTCTGGTCAGATGAGAATCCGAATTGGGTGCGGGAAACTCACACACAACATCCACAAAAAATAAATGTATGGTGCGGAATAATAGATGGCTATTTAATAGGGCCGTTTTTTTTTGAAGAATATTTGAACGCTCAAAGGTATGAGAGATTACTTGTTGATCAAATAATTCCAGCCATACAGAATACTTTTCCAAATAATTTCCAAGAAATATGGTTTCAGCATGATGGAGCTCCTGCTCATTTTGGTGCAGGACCACGTCGTATTTTAAATGAGACTTTTCCGCTACGGTGGATAGGAAGAAGGAACGGAAATGAGGGAGGAGAGGATTGGCCACCTCGGTCACCAGATCTAACTCCTCTTGATTATTATCTATGGGGATATCTGAAGAGTAAGGTTTACAGAACAAAACCTAAAACCATTCACGAATTGATACAGCGAATAAGGGATGAAATGGCTTTGATACCTTTTGAAACGAATCGTAAAGTCATTTCTACATTCTACCAAAGATTAGCATATTGTCAGGAAGTAAATGGCAGCCACTTTCAGCATTTACTTTAACACATTGAAACACATTTGCAATCGTTTGGTGCAACCTAACCTGATCTCTGTATACACGCACCGCACGCACGCACACGCACACATTTCGAACAATTATTATGATAAATGAGCATCCACAAATTTATTTACTGTTTACTATGTCGATTGCTTTCCAGGTCTTTAAATGCTCGATTGTAATTTGGTTGGGTCTTTGCTTTTGCTGACTGGATCCACGACCGATCTTGCCTTAGTTAGCTGGATCACACACACAACAGATGCAAATCCGAGCGAGTAACCTCCATGTAGTACACCTTGGATAATGTTAATACCGGCGCTACTCTATCATTCAACCCTCATAACTCGCAAAGTACTTAATAAAAATGAACATTATTATAGTGTTTTGGAAAGCTCTTGAATTAAGCTATAAGAATATGCAATCAAATGTAGGGGGTGTCATTTAAAAAAGTCAATGTGACCTTGACCTGACCTTGACGACGCCATCCAAGGTCAAACTGATAGAATCAGTATATAGATCTTCTTAAACCCTACAACTTTTGTTGGAAACACTTTTCTGTAAAACGTATATTTTCCGAGATATTTAGGGGTTTCCACACTTTTGGTAGACCCTGTATATATATGTGTGTATTTTTGCGTGTCAACATATGTTAATTTTCATCGTAGCGGTTATTTATTACATTCCTACTTTGATTTTATTGAATTTTATTAAAATATATATGCATATGTATGTACATATTCAGTTGATACAGTCATATGTAGTATGCATATATATACAGGGTGTCCCATTTTAATTCATCCAGTCGAATATCCCGAAAACTAAGTCCGAAAGAGAAAAATGTTTCAGACAAAAGTTGTATGGTTTCTAGGGGGACATAAGATGGTACCATTGGTTTGACCTTGAAGAGTTATTTGAAGGTCACATGAAGGTCACCTTCAATTTCTTAAATGGAACCTACATTTTCTCATTACATATTCTTGTAGCTTATCTCGAGAGCTTTCCAAAACACTATAATAAAATATTTTTTTATTGAGTACTTTTCGAGTTATGAGGCTTGAAATCATTTCTTAATTTAACATAAACCGTAATATATCTGGTAAAATATTCATTTTTCGATTATCTTGCTTTAATACTTTTATGTACAAAATAATGAGAGAAATCAATTGGTGTAAAAAAAACACATAGTTGTTTCAAAGAAAAAATATGTAATTGTTAATTGCAAATTACATATTTTTTCTTTGAAACAACTATGTGTTTTTTTTACACCAATTGATTCCTCTCATTATTTTGTACATAAAAGTATTAAAGCAAGATAATCGAAAAATGAATATTTTACAGATATATTACGGTTTATGTTAAATTAAGAAATGATTTCAAGCCTCATAACTCGAAAAGTACTCAATAAAAAAATATTTTATTATAGTGTTTTGGAAAGCTCTCGAGATAAGCTACAAGAATATGTAATGAGAAAATGTAGGTTCCATTTAAGAAATTGAAGGTGACCTTCATGTGACCTTCAAATAATTCTTCAAGGTCAAACCATCTTATGTCCCCCTAGAAACCATACAACTTTTGTCTGAAACATTTTTTTGATTTTTCATTATTTTCCGAAATATTTGGCTGGGGAAATTAAAATGGGCCACCCTGTATATATGTTATCTATTATAAGATATTATTATAACTATGTTACTGTGGCGGCTACGATCTATCACACATTCAGCGCCTACTGCACTCCAAGTCATGCATGCGCTACGCGTACGGCGGTGCGAGCCCTAAGGCGATTCAGTTCGAGGCGAACCGACAGATGGTAGCAGGGACAAACCTTTTCGCATAAGAGAATTGAGGCAGTCTCGGTATATAAGACCGCAACAGATTGAATACCGGACGTATTCGGCTCCTAATAAAAGGTAAAACATCATGGTATTGAATCCAGATGGTAAAATAGTAAAAAAATGTCCGGCATATTGGCTATGGGATGAAATGATGGAAGAAGAGAATTTTGAACACGAGGTCGAAGAGAAGGAGATGGAGGAGGAAGAGGAGGTGGAGGATGAGGAGGTGGAAGAACAAGAGGATGTTGTTCTCGGCTCTCCGCCGAGATCACCTTCGTATTCTCCGCCCTCTACTCCGCCATCTACTCCTTCCTTTTCTAGGGATCTAGAAAGAGAAGAGGTTGCCTCATTTGGCTCGTTGCAGTCAGACGAAGAAGAGGACTAGAAATAGCAGTAGCATTATTTTTTCCGCATTTTGTTCGTTCACTTGTATACAATATAACTGAAATAAATTGTAATTTTATAATTGTACGTGTTATATCTTTTTATGTATGTGCATGTAAAATGAAAAAAATAAAATTAAAAATGAAATTAAAAATAAAATTAAAAACATTAAGACTTTCGAAAGAGTGTATAGCGCTCACGCGCCGTCCCCATCTCCACGCGGGCGACGGTGAAAGTCGGGCAACGTCGAGAATTCAAATGGATTTATCGACGCCTAACGGGCCTTTGGCTTATCACACAAATTGGATTGGCTTTTGACCGGACAGTGAATGATGAGAGAGAGTATGTGTGTGTTTTAAGTTCATTCAACTTCGCTTACCTTGAATTAAACCGTTATAAGACCATTCTTTTACTATCAAGTTGCAAATATTTTACAAATTTTTTTCACTATCTTACCGACTCAATATTTTACTTTCCACTACCGGCCCCACAATACATCCATGTATACAGCCATGACTTGTCTGACTCGTGCACAAGAGATTAAAGTTTAACGTGTATCATGTTATCATTTGAGCATAATACTCACAAGGGGAGGTCGCGGTTGATTCATCACCGATTTTGATCTCCTTTGGTGTGATGAATCTACGTCGAAAAAAAGTTGATCCGTGTTCGAGCTTTTCGTCCAATGCGCCTTGTAAAAAAAATTTTATTTTTCTCGAAGTGTAGAGAAATTGCCAGGTTCGTTATCAGGCCTAAAGAAGGACACTTTTTCGATCGGTGCCGCTAGTCCTGCGGCAGAGCCTAGTAATCCCGGGATCGCAGGTTCGAGACTTTGGACTGTCAATTTTTTTTTATTATTTTATTTATATATGTGTATATAACACACATGTATTATTTATTATGTTAAATAAATATTCGGTATACTAATAATGTTAGAATACACACTTTTTATGTTTCACATCTTTACAAAATCGGTTTTTCTACCTGCTGTGAACCGCTGGATGCTTATATTGTATATCCCAAAAAATTATCTTTTCAAAAAAGGTAAAAAAAAGAAGTCGAGTAGTAAAACATTATTGTATAAAACTATTTTACAAAAAATTATTTTAACAAAAAAATTGCTGTATTAAAAAAAATTGTGTAAAATAGTTGTCATAATTATTTACAAAAATTAATGATATATTTAAATAGAAAATTACGTCGAGAATAAAAGAGTGCGATTTTTATGTTTATCAACAGTGTGTGTGTGTCTGTCTGTCTGTCTGTGTGTGTGTGTGTGTTAGATGTGATTGACTGCTGATAAATAATTAGACGAAGAAAAATTATATTTATATTTTCGTCGAAAGTTATTACATCTTTGTCGTAAAAATCAGAATCCCGATTTCTTCAAACGATGAACAGTTGATTCATGTAGCTCGTAATTTAAAATATTTTAATTATTAAAAAACTCCATGCTGCCAAATTTATTTGTATATTATTCAGCAGCGTCGAGTTTTTTAATTATCGAGTTATTTAATTTACACACACACACACACACACTGTTGATAAACATAAAATAAAATCGCACTCTTTTATTCTCGACGTAATTTTCTATTTAAATATATCATTAATTTTTGTAAATAATTATGACAACTATTTTACACAATTTTTTTGTTAAAATAATTTTTTGTAAAATAGTTTTATACAATAATGTTTTATTACTGAGATGACTCGACTTCTTTTTTTTACCTTTTTTGAAAAGGTAATTTTTTTGGGATATCACTAATTTTTGTAGACAATTAAGAAATAACTATTTTGTACATTAACTTTGTTTAATGTAACATTTTTGTAGTTTAAATAATACTATGTCTTGTGCATAAAACAGTTTTTTACAACAACAATAAAATTTTTTACAACTTAATACTGACACATGATTAACTTTTTTATACTTTTTAAAAAAGTAATTTTTGAGGATATGTTAAATATCCAAATAAATAAGCAAAGAATCCGCCCCGTCATTTCATTAAAATATGACGATCTTCTCTACTTAATATACTTTTTGCAAACTTCGTAAAGTTAAAATATTAACAAAGCTACATTCTTCAATTAATTCCAGGTAAAGTTCACTTAATAAAATTTTAATTTTAGATTACAACCCTTAAATTAATTTTAGATTACAACTCTTAATTTAATTACAACCCTTGGACATTTTTAATGAAGAAAAATCATTTCTAAATAACTTTAGAAATCTGTTATTAATGTTACTAGATAGTGTGATAGTGCAGGAGACTGCATATAGGATGAGTTTTATTTCGTGTACCAATTTTTTTTATGCGAGGGATTACTGCCCAGGTAGCAAGCACACGTCATTTTGACGTTCCAAACTAGTCATGTTTAGTCGTCAAAATAACTGATTATTGTTACATGACTTTATATTGACGTCTTGATATAATATTATTTTGACGTCATTTTTCAGTCATGAAGTGACGATTATTTTATCATGAATGTCATTAGTTAATACATCGATCCCATAAAAAAAATCTTTTAAAATTTTTTATATAACATAACTTATTTCGCGATCAGACTTTATATATATATATATATATATATATATATATATATTTATTTATTTATTTATTTATATATATTTATATTTATATATATATTTATTTATTTTTATATTTATTATATTTATATTTATTATATTATATTTATATTATGTTTATGAAATGAATTGTAGTTTAATATTACTGGCAATAATGAAAGAAATATTATTGAGACTGAAATAGTCAAAATTATTAACTGATTCTTTCAATAAAATATCACTGATTTACAGCGCTGTAATTATAATTACTATAATCAATGATTATTTACTGTTGTTCAGTGATAATACACTGATTCACTTTTAGAGAGTGCTTTATTCGACAACATTATTAAATATATTATTATGCTAAGAGAAAAATGTCAAAATGCGATACATGTCATGATGTCAAGAATCTGTGACATTAGATCGTCACTTTTACGTCATAAAACGTCAATTCGTCAAGAATAGTCAGTGAATGATGAATTTGAAACATCAAAATGACGTGTGCTTGCTACCTGGGTGATTGCAATTGCAATAAATTAATCGATACATAGGTAGCAATTATTTGGATAAGTACATTCGATATGCATGGTCGATTCAAATAATTGATATCTATGGTACTTTCTGATTCACACATGATACGCATAAAATGACAGAAAATGTGTAATATGCGTGACATGAACTATACATTTTCTGTCACTTCATGCGCATCATGCGTGAATCGGAAAGTATACTATGTATCGATCAATTCATTCCAATTACAGTCGGTAATTTCTCGCATGATAAAAAATTATACATCTCTCATCGTCAGAATACAGCGCCTCGAGAACACAGCGCCTCTTTCGTCAAATGTGCGAATCGTACAAGAAAAATATGTGAAAATGTAGCCACGACGGTGACGTTTCTTAATTAAAAAGTTTCACATTGAGACTTTGCATCGTTATATTTCTGCTTATAGAGAATATAGAACAAAAATAAAGACACTTTCCTTATATAAATCGAACCCAAACAATTGATTGAACCTAATAAGAATTTGATTGATTCAACGGTTATTGAGAACCGATAATGTGCATTACTCGCAACTTAGCCATTCGCGTGAAAATACACGGTGTGTCTTGCGCCTGAGTGATGACTCGACTTCAAGACACTACCGTGTCTCTTGATAAAAAATGTATTTATTTTTTTAAAATTTTTTTAACTAATTATTTTTCTATTTATCTATTTAATTCTTTATGTATCTATTATGCAATTATTTCTTTATCTATCTATTTAATTTATTACTCATTATTTTCTGCATAAATATGTAATAATATGTAATAAATATATTATAAATATATAAGTAAGATATTTTCTAAACGACCTTCTAGAATCTTTGATAGGATCACACGACTCTTCCCCCCTCCCCCGCGTAACGTTTTCTGTAACAATATTTTAACGGCGATAGCATCCAGCGGTTCACAGCAGGTAGAAAAACCGATTTTGTAAAGATGTGAAACATGAAAAGTGTGTATTCTAACATTATTAGTATGCCGAATATTTATTTAACATAATAAATAATACATATGTGTTATATACACATATATAAATAAAATAAAAAAAAATTATGACAACCCAAAGTCTCGAACCTTGGATTCCGGGATTACTAGTTTTGCACTCTGCAGCTGGACTAGCGGCACCGATCGAAAAAGTCTCTTTCTTTAGGCCTGATAACGAACCTGGCAATTTCTCTACACTTCGAGAAAAATAAAATTTTTTTTACAAGGCGCATTGGACGAAAAGCTCGAACACGGATCAACTTTTTTTCGACGTAGATTCACCACACCAAAGGAGATCAAAATCGGTGATGAGTCAACCGTGATCTCCCCTTGTCAGTGAGTATGAAAAATATAAAGAAGAAAATCATGAATCAATGAAGACACAGAATATTATGCATTATTATGCGTAATATATAATGCGTTTATTATTATGTACTACTTATTATGTACTATTATTACTAGTACTACTAATTATTATGTACTATTTATTTTTATGTTATAATTTTATTTTTTCATATTTAAATAAATAAACGTCTTATTGTTGTCTACAATTTACCTAAAAAACTTAATGCATTGATTAAACGTGGAAATGATAGATTGCCTATTAATAGCAGGACTGAAGTCGTTTAGAAATTATACTATAAAAATTGTAATACGTCATATATTGGCCAAACGAAAAGACATTTAGGCACTCGTGTCAAAAACATTTTAACGACATTAAATTGCATGAAAGTAATCTTTCTGTCATTGGCAAACATAAATTGGAATTTAATCACGACTTTAATTGGTCAATACCGGTTATTTTACACAATGAAAACATGTGAGGAAGAGAGAAATTGCTGAAATGTTTTTTATCAAAAGATTGACAACATTATTAACTTACAAAAGGATATTGAAAATTTAAACAATATTTATGATAAACTAATAAAGTTTGTTTTGTCTTTCTCTGTTTCATGCAGAGGTTGATATAATGAAATCTTGACACAGTGATTTCCTTATTTCTCACAATATAATAGTTAACTAAGATAATGTATGTATATAATTTTCTGTTCACTTTTTATTTGAAATTACTGTAATTTATTTTCTGTTTATAATACTGGAAACAATTTTTAGTTCACTTGTTAAGGACCAAAACCCATGGTCGGAACGTTGTGATACATTGTCAACCAAAAATTGCCAGTGTGGTCGATTTAAATTTCGTCTTTTATTTTATCTACTGCCGACAGGAATTTAACGTTAAATAAATAAAGCTTTTTTCAATCTGTTGCACACTATTCACAGCTTTGTTTTTCATTTATTTGTTTTAATTTACTAAATTTACTAGTCTTATTAATCTTATTTGCTTGTAGAGTTATTTGTTGCACATTCAAATAAGGATTTTCTTGAATACAAATCTAACGGACGCTATGAATTCTTGAAGCGATGATGTTCTATAAAATGAAGTGTAATTCTTCTTCTGTTAATTAAATAATCCCGTTTAATTAATTGTAAAGTAAATTAATTTGTAACGATGCGTCCGTGCCTCGTTCCTATTTGTCGTTATTTAATAAAATATAATTACTTCTTTATTCGCTTGCTTAATCGCACCCGCTAACTTCCCGCTATCTCGCTCACAACCATGCATGCCCGTACGCTTCCTCGCTCGCACGCTCGCTGTCTCGCTTGCTTTCATCGATTGCTCTCATCGCTTTGCGCTTGCTGTCTCGCTCTCTCCCTCTCGCTCTGTCCGAATATTCGCGAATTTTCGCAGTCGTGCCCCACCTAAGTGATTCGCCAGGTAGGTAGAATCTCCGGCCGGTATAAGAGTCGACACGACCAGTGCATCGAGGCCAGATCCTGACCAGACCTCGCCCGGGCCAAGGTGCTCCTCGGCTCGACGGGTGTCTCCAGTGTCGGTCATCCCATCCAGCTCGAGGCGTTACTCGATCCGCCGGGTGTCTGCGGCTTCTTGAAGTCGATCCTGGTCGAGGTGTCTCTCGACTCCCGCCGAGTAATTCCGAATCCTGTACCAGTCCCGGTCAAGGTGTTCCTCGATCCACCGGGTGTCTCCGGTTTTCCCGGATCCAGTCCGAGACGACTTATCGTCTGATCCACCGGGTAACTCCGGTTTCCCTGTACGCAGTCTCAGTCGAGGCATTGCCCGACTGCACGGGGTGTCGCCGGCATCTCTGAGCCGTCCTGACAACCAGCCCCGTCGACGATACAACACTAGTCTTAGGTTCCGTGCCCGAGTACCCGTCACGTTTCCGTAGATTAAGTCCGCGTTCCGTGATCGTCCGATACTAGTTATACCCGTTTCTCGTCCATC
The DNA here is from genome assembly GCF_003227725.1 of Camponotus floridanus. Lineage (NCBI taxonomy): Eukaryota > Metazoa > Arthropoda > Insecta > Hymenoptera > Formicidae > Camponotus > Camponotus floridanus. Next base: position 32,420 of record NW_020229540.1, read on the forward strand.
CGTTGTATATTACTTACCCGCGCAAGACTTACCGTTTTCGTTTGTACACCGGATATTATTTTCAAGTTTAATCATTGTACGCACAATCACATCGACATTTATACTCTCGCATACACACCTTGTACATAATACATTCATTGAATAAAAAACACATCTAGTTTTAAGAAAATGTTCGCACAAGTTGATTTATTTCCCCCCTTTTGCTCGAATCCTGGCTATCCGACAAGCAGTTCTGGAGCGTCAAGAAAAGCGGACCGTTTCAAATTATTTTGCATTAAACAACTGAGTAATTGAAATAACTGAAAGGATCACTGAAGGATTGCCCGAGCCCCGAGGAAGTCAGGCGGGGCAAGGGGCGTTTGGCTGCCGAGAGTATTTCTCTTTGCGGCCGAGAATTTCCAGGACTCATACAGCAGAATTACGGCTTGATAAGAATCTGCCCGTGAAGGCCGTGACACGGCCCCTGCGCCAATTAGATTCGGCGAGAAAATCGGGGGGAACGATCGCCGACGTTTCTCCCGTGGACCTCACGCACCTCACTGTTCGGCGGACTAGCGACGCAAAAGGACGCAGATCCCGTTGGAGAATACCGAGAGCTTTTTCTGTTGACGATCTTCGAGGACCATTCTGGTGAGACGAAAAGATCTTTCTGTAAGGCCAAACAATTTCGCTGCCGCTCGGGTGA